>NW_027467716.1:1355579-1358079 GCF_046742065.1 Oratosquilla oratoria
TTAATTATATATGTATATATATATATATATATATATATATCTATCTATATATATATATACATATATATATATATGTATATATATATATACATATATAAATATATATATATATATATATATTTATATATTTATATATATAACGTTTTCAAAATTATTCTGAAATGACCTCAATGGTGACGGTGTTTGGGGGACACTTTCGTAAGGGTGATTGGCTGTACAATATCGACTACCGATACAAGGTCACATCACGGCAACGGGGACAACTGATTGGCCGAGAGTGGTGACGTCACGGCAACGGAGATGACTGACTGGCCGAGAGTGGTGACGTCACGGCAACAAAGACGACTGATTGGCCGAGAACGCTGACGTCACGGCAACGAAGACAATTGATTGGCCGCGAGCGAAGGGCAGGGCGTAAAGCGCCCTCTCGCGAAGCAGTCCAAGCGCCCATGGCGAAGCCATAACGACGAGGCCGATACCAAAAGACGAAACGGCGAAGAAGCGTAGACAGAGGCGTAGACAGAAGCACCTATGGAAATGGCTAATGGCTACCAAGGGTATAACGAGAAGGATGTTCCAAGAAGATAAAGTGTTGGCAGCTAGACTAAGGGATGAGTACAGTAAAACGTTCTCTGGGTTGTACGCTGATACCAAGACCAGGTGAAAACGCCTATACGCGAGTTCCAAAGGAAGATGATCGCCTTCAAATCAACTCTAGAGAACGATAAACAATTCGAATACAGTGACGATGTGTTTGACAAATTGGAGTGTTCGGACGATATGATATCTGATGAGGATTGAGAGGCGTTCATGGGGCATTACTTCTCATGATATAATAATTTCGTTAAAAACAGTGCAAAGTCTAATTACAGGAACTTTCAGATGCATTTCTCTTTCAAAATGATTCTGAAATGACCTCAGTGGTGACGGTGTTTAGGGGACACTTTCGAAAGGCTGACTGGCCATACAATATCGACTATCAATACGATGCCAAGAGACGAAACAGCGAAGAAGCGTAGACTACATTTTATCGAAATGTATAATTTGTAACGACAGGCCATGGGTCCCCTTGAATTCATGGGATGGCTCCTCTGGGGGCCCCCGCCGCTCCTCCTGCTGGGGGCGCCCCGCCGCTCCTCCTGCTGGGGGCGCCCCGCCGCTCCTCCTGCTGGGGGCGCCCCGCCGCTCCTCCTGCTGGGGGCGCCCCGCCGCTCCTCCTGCTGGTGGCGCCCCGCCGCTCCTCCTGCTGGGGGCGCCCCGCCGCTCCTCCTGCTGGGGGCGCCCCGCCGTTCTTCCTGCTGGGGGCGCCCAGCCGCTCTTCTGCTGGGGGCGCCCCGCCGCTCCTCCTGCTTGGGGCGCCCAGCCGCTCCTCCTGCTGGGGGCGCCCCGCCGCTCCTCCTGCTGGGGGCGCCCCGCCGCTCCTCCTGCTGGGGGCGCCCCGCCGCTCATCCTGCTGGGGGCGCCCCGCCGCTCCTCCTGCTGGGGGCGCCCCTCCACTTCTCCTGCTGGGGGCGCCCCGCCGCTCCTGCTCCTGCTGGGGGCGCCCCGCCGCTCCTCCTGCTGGGGGCGCCCCGCCGCTCCTCCTGCTGGGGGCGCCCCGCCGCTCATCCTGCTGGGGACGCCCCGCCGATCATCCTCCTGGGACGCCCCGCCGATCCTCCTCCTGGGGGCGCCCCGCCGATCCTCCTGCTGGGGGCGCCCCGCCGCTCCTCCTGCTGGGGGCGCCCCGCCGATCCTCCTGCTGGGGGCGCCCCGCCGTTCCTCCTGGGGGCGCCCTGCCGATCCTCCTGGGGGCGCCCCGCCGATCCTCCTGGGGGCGCCCCGCCGATCCTCCTGGGGGCGCCCCGCCGCTCATCTTGCGGGGGGCGCCCCGCTGCTCATCCTGCGGGGGGCGCCCGGCCGCTCCTCCTCCTGGGGGCGCCCCGCCGCTCCTCCTGCTGGGGGCGCCCCGCCGCTCATCCTGCTGGGGGCACCCCGCCGCTCATCCTCCTGGGGGCGCCCCGCTTCTCATCCTGCGGGGGGCGCCCCGCCGCTCATACTCCTGGGGGCGCCCAGCCGCTCATCCTCCTGGGGGCGCCCCGCCGCTCATCATGCTGGGGGTGCCCCGCCGATCCTCCTGGGGGCGCCCTGCCGCTCTTCCTGGGGGCGCCCCGACGATCCTCCTGGGGGCGCCCCGCCGATCCTCCAAGGGGCGCCCCGCCGATCCTCCTGGGGGCGCCCCGCCGCTCCTCCTGGGGGCGCCCCGCCGCTCCTCCTGGGGGCGCCCCGCCGTTCCTCCTGGGGGCGCCCCGCCGATCCTCCTGGGGGCGCCCCGCCGTTCCTCCTGGGGGCGCCCCGCCGATCCTCCTGGGGGCGCCCCGCCGATCCTCCTGGGAGCGCCCCGCCGATCCTCCTGGGGGCGCCCCACCGATCCTCCTGGGGCTCCCCGCCGATCCTATGGAAGCCCTGTGGCTCCTCAGGGAGCCCCCGTGGCTCTTCTGGGGGCCCCCGTGGTTCCTTT
>NW_027467716.1:1365579-1368079 GCF_046742065.1 Oratosquilla oratoria
CCTACGGGCATCAAGTTTGTTCAGTTCCAGAAAAACAGTGCTCTCCATTCCGGGATAAAGTGCTCTCCATATTCTGCAATGTTTGGCTGTGAGGCTCGTGTAGGACTTACTACTTCGTCTTTGCCGATGGAAGTGATTGCTCGGATGGAGACTGAGGAGGATCTTCTTGCTGTCACACCAATCAGGCCACAATCTGACAATGACAACTCTCTCTCCCAAACTGATGGTGTTGCAAACCAGATACAAGCTACAAGTGATGAAACATCAACACATGATGTGACAGAGGATGTTCTGCTCCCAGTCGAACATGGCAGTACTACAACACAATACACTGGTGACAATGTGACAAGACAGCCAATGACAGCTGAAATCCTTGATCTACCCACAGGACCTTCCTCGCCCACAGCAACACCATCTGCCTACAATGTTGAGAGTCCTGAAAACCACAGAGTTGCAGAACGCATCAAAGAAATCAAAAGGCGTCGTCGTGAAACAGCCGATGCACAAACTTCTCAAGCAGAAAGGATGGTGAAAAGAAGTGGCGTAGATCTGCGAGCTGGCGAACAAGGAGACAATGTAGCTGTGCCAGTTCCACTTGTTGATCGTGGGAGAGGCGATCCTAGAAATATCCTTGGTGTCATAATTGACAGACGAGAAGACACAGACCAATACAGGATAGCCGTAAAAGCTGGTATTCTCAGTGGTCTGTATTCCAGAAATCAATTCGATCTGTGCCCTCAGCGCCTTCTAAACACTGACGACATGAACACTGAAAAAACAGTTTCACTGCGCTCGGCGGTGATTTCTCAATCCGCTTCAGGTGGACAAGGCTTCACAAGATGCAACTGTACTGGCGCCCAAAAGTGTAGTACAAGGCGATGTAAATGCCTTAAAGCTGGGCTTCTGTGTAACTCACGATGTCATAGCAGCCTCAATTGTTGTAACAAGTAACATGTCAATGGTTTCTGCCATTCTTTAGAACTTTTAAATGCTTTGTTTTAGGTCGTGGAACAGTTTACGTTGTGTGTGTGTGTGTGTGTGTGTGTGTGCATGTATGCGTGCGCTCACGTGTGTTTGTGTGTGTGTGTGTGTGTGTGTGAGAGAGAGAGAGAGAGAGAGAGAGAGTTTTAACTAACTGACTGTTTGACCGATAAAATTCTGTATGTGTGAGAGAGAGAGAGAGAGAGAGTTTTAACTAACTAACTGACTGTTTGACCAATAAAATGAAATAAAATGAAAAAAATGAAATAGAATAAAATGAAATAAAATAATGTTAATTTTATTTTTTATCTAGTTACTTACTAATATGATCGTCGCAACGTTGGCATTGATTATCAAATGAGCATCAGGGATTACGCGTAATTACTGGGACCGTAATTCAGGGATTTCGCGTAATCACTGGAAAATTCAGTGATTACGTGAAATCCCTGAGTGAAACGGGGATTACACGTATTCACTGAAATATTCAGGGATTACGCGTAATCCCTAGGTACGTGTTCTTACTATAACATATATATATATATATATATATATATATATATATATATATATATATATATATTCAAAATTATTCTGAAATGACCTCAATGGTGACGGTGTTTGGGGGACACTTTCGTAAGGGTGATTGGCTGTACAATATCGACTACCGATACAAGGTGACGTCACGGCAACGGGGACAACTGATTGGCCGAGATTGGTGACGTCACGGTAACGGAGATGACTGATTGGCCGAGAGTGGTGACGTCACGGCAACGCAGACGACTGATTGGCCGAGAAAGCTGACGTCACGGCAACGGAGACAATTGATTAGCCGCGAGCGATGGGCAGGGCGTAAAGCGCCCTCTCGCGAAGCAGTCCAAGCGTCCATGGCGAAGCCATAACGACGAGGCCGATACCAAAAGACGAAACGGCGAAGAAGCGTAGACAGAGGCGTAGACAGAAGCACCTATGGAAATGGCTAATGGCTACCAAGGGTATAACGAAGAGGACGTTCCAAGAAGATAAAGTGTTGGCAGCTAGACTAAGGGATGAGCACAGTAAAACGTTCCCTGGGTTATACGCTGATACCAAGACCAGGTGAAAACGTCTATACACGAGTTCCAAAGGAAGATGATCGCCTTCAAATCAACTCTAGAGAACGATAAACAATTCGAATACAGTGACGATATGTTTGACAAATTGAAGTGTTCGGACGATATGATATCTGATGAGGATTGAGAGGCGTTCATGGGGCATTACTTCTCATGATATAATAATTTCGTTAAAAACAGTGCAAAGTCTAATTACAGGAACTTTCAGATGCATTTCTCTTTCAAAATGATTCTGAAATAACCTCAGTGGCGACGGTGTTTAGGGGACACTTTCGAAAGGCTGACTGGCCATACAATATCGACTATCAATACGATGCCAAGAGATGAAACGGCGAAGAAGCGTAGACTATATTATAACGAAATGTATAATTTGTAACGACAGGCCATGGGTCCTCTTGAATTCAGGGGAA
>NW_027467716.1:1375579-1393079 GCF_046742065.1 Oratosquilla oratoria
TTTCCTGAAAGTAAACAAAAACATCATTAGGTTTCAGTATCAGTTTCGGGGTGCTACAGTATAATTTTTATGCAAAAAAAAAAAAAAAAAAAATAAGAATAGGCTATACCTGCAGCCTCGTTTTCCTTATACTTAGTACTATACAAGGCCCAAAAGTCGCACTTCTCATATCTCAAAAACTAGACCTGATCCAAGGAAACGGATGGCATTTTTGGATTCAGCGCACCAAAAAAACCTATAAATCACTTGAAAAACCTTCGACCTTTGAAAAAAAAAAAATTAAACGCAGGCCAGTGTTATTTATTCGCCTACGGGACTTTAATCATTACATAATTTGGGAGGGTGCTAAAGAAATTGTTAAAAATAATTCATATTTGACTAGAAATATAATAGATTCCAGTCTGATCAAAGATACATTTGTCAATAACTTAGATTTAATTCATGGTATGTACAAGCTGGACAATTTTTTTTATGAAAAAGGTAGTGGCCCAAACGTCCAGTGCCACGAATGGGTCAGGTCGACAATAGAGCCTCACAACCTTCCCCGGTTCCCTTCCTGACCTTATACTCTGTGTATATATTCTTGTGTCCTTTTTCATTTCTATGTACCCTGAGGATGTCTGAATAGACGAAAACGCTTGGTCATCAGTTTATCTTTTTCCTTGGCGGTTTTTCCGCATATATATATATATATATATATATATATATATATATATATATATATAAATATATATATATATAAATATATATATGTATATATATGTCATCACACTCCAAAGAAGCAAGCTTGATGCGTTCGAGTATGAATTCCCTGATGTAGGCGGGAAAACTATGACCCAGGTTACTGTATTTAACGAAGCCAAACGACTTCGGGCACACTTGTTCTTCAAGACACTTAGTTAAAAACTGACACTGGTTTTTCCTCTTCTTGCTGGCTATGATGGAAGATTCAGACTGCCGATACGCCTTCTTGAGTCCATCTAGTCGAAAGAGTGAGCGGAGAGATGAAGAAGTATCCATCGTGGGTGTAAATAACTATAAAGTAATGTCGTAACACATTCGTAAAGATTCAACAAAAACCCACTGTGTTGGATAAGAAGAAATGAAATAAAATTAATTCCATATATTTTGATCACGGACTGTGATCCTCTTCAGTGGAATACAGAAAGGTAGAGCAAATGGCATGTCTTATATACAATAAAAATAAGGGACAAGGGTAGGACTCAGGTAGCATCTAGTACTTTGCGGGGCAGGTCACCCGCCTTCACCAACGATGGTAACAATTTGTTGACTGCCCAGGTGGTAATGCAGTCAGGTGACCACTGTCCATATGACATATTAAAATTTGGAAATTTGTTAATCAGGGATGATTCTATTATTTTTCTTTTAAAACTGCATTTTGAATTAAAGATAATCTTTGCCTCATTCCAATCCATATGATGGCCTTCCTTGTCTACATGTTGGAAGACAGCGGAATTATGTTGTGCGTATTTAATTGAATTTTTATGTTCTTTCATCCTAGTATATAAATCTCTACCTGTTTGTCCCCAATATACATTGTTACAATCAGAGCAAGGGAGTTTATACACACCTTGATGTATTTCTTCTCTAGGTCTTTGATGTACATTGACTATTTTCTTAAACAAATTATTGGGATAACTAAAAACAATTTTAATATCTTCCTGTGGAAGAAATTGAGAAATGTCATTTAAGGACCTATTATAAGGCAATTTAATACAGTTTTTGTCCCAACTGAAGTTCTTACTGGAATGGGAAGTGGATCCAAAGTAACTAGTTTTGGCTTTACTTAGGGCTCTATTTAGAAACCAATCAGGATACCCTATTCTTTTTAATTGATTCCTGATGGTTGTTATCTCCATTTCCAAATAATGTGGACTACATAATCTAAGTGCCCTCAGGAAAAGACCTGAGGCAACACTATATTTAATTTTATCAGGATGGTGACTGAAAAAGTGCACATAACTCCCCGTATGTGTGGGCTTTCTGTACAAAGTGAAGGACAATTGGTCCTGATGCCGTATTAATAGGATATCTAAAAATGGTAGTCTATTATCCACCTCCCATTCAACTTTGAATTTAATATTAGTGGCTAAGTTGTTTATTTGTTCAAAGAAAGCATCAAAAGATCCCCATTCGTCATCCCAAATCGTAAAGATATCGTCCACATACCTATACCAAAACATTCCTTGTGGCTTAATGTCTTGTAAAAGCACTGTCTCGAAATACTCCATATATAGGTTAGCTAACACTGGGGAGAGATTAGATCCCATTGAACATCCGAACTGCTGTTTATAATATTGATCTTTAAATGAGAAGGTATTAGTGTTAGCACATAATTCCGTTAGTTTAATGATTTTGCTGACAGAGATTGGTAGTTGGTCCCGATAATTTTGTAATTTTGTTTCCAAGAAAGCTAAAACCTCAGCTACGTTGATGCAGGTGAACAAAGAAACTACATCAAGACTTAGTAATTTTCTCTGCCCAGATAAATGATGATTCTTGATCTTACTTATGAAATCTTCTGAATGTTTTATATGCGAGTCGGAAAAGCACCCTACAAATTGTGATAAAATGTTCGTGAGCCATTTTGATGTCTTACTCGTACAAGAATTTCTATTTGAAATGATGGGTCTTAGGGGAACACTTTCTTTATGAATTTTTGGGAGTCCATAGAAATTAGGTAGTTGTGGGTTTATGACTAATAAATTATTATTAAAAAACTCTTTTCCCACGATATTGCGTGCTCTTCTATTGAATTCCGAGGCAGTACTTTTGAGAGGGTTTTTAGTTAGTTTTTTCATAAGTCCTGATATCATTTAAAAGGTCAAAGGCTTTGCTTTCATATTCTAACTGATTCAGAATAACTATTTTCCCTCCCTTATCAGCACGGGAAATGACGACATCTTTACGATTCGTGAGACTGTCTACTGCTAACTTATAACGCTTAGGCAAACCACATTCATCCTTAAAACAATCCACTATGCCTTGTAATAGAATCCCTTTGAGACACAAAAGTTCTTTATCATACTTATTGGACGCTAAATACCTATCAAATTCCACAATATGGTCTAGGGAATGATGTTTTGTAGGCATCAAGGCAAAATTGACACCTAAGCCTAACACCTCTAGTTCATGGCGCGTAAAAGTAACATCTGATAGATTGACTACATTTTCTATCACAGAGAATTTAGACCACACACTGTTTTTACACAATCTTTCTAACTTCTTGAGTTGTATGTCCTGATGCTTAACACTTATTCTAGATGCTTTTTCCAGAGCAACCTGAGCTAAAAGTTTATAGGTGCGGACATTTGGGCACAAAAACTTGAGATTCCTCGTAGCAACCCTTACTTGGTAATAAATGTCATCACACTCCAAAGAAGCAAGCTTGATGCGTTCGAGTATGAATTCCCTGATGTAGGCGGGAAAACTATGACCCAGGTTACTGTATTTAACGAAGCCAAACGACTTCGGGCACACTTGTTCTTCAAGACACTATATATACACACACAAATATATATATATATATATATATATATATATATATATATACACGCACACACACACGCACACACACACACACACACACACACACACACACACACACACATATATATATATATATATACATATATATATGTATATATATATGTATATATATATATATATATATATATATATATATATATATATATATATATATCTTTCTGACATCAATGAAAATAAGCCCCCTTATTTGGCTGTTTTGGTTTATTCCTAGTATATTATTATATTCTTACCTGTAACTCAGTCTAGATTCTTTATGTTTGTTGGTTATCCCATATGTATTAGTTTTGGTTTGAAATGTTTGTGAAATTATATCGTGCTGAAATGAATAAACTCAAGTCAAATTAAATAATTTTGAGCATATATGTTTCACGCTATAATTTGTATACATACAAATACTGTACACATACCAACGGCTTTTTCCCCCTTACAAGGGAGGTAGCCAAAAGTCAAAGGCATAGATCCACTCCCACCCATTTCATCCCTACATACTCCACTCCCATTCACCACCCCTCTCTCCCTCTTTTCTTGGCTCCTCCTGTATGAAATACACAATCGTTCCAAATGGATTCATATAGTAGCTTGGCCGCAATTAGAGTAAAAAAAAAAAAAAAAAAAAAAAAAAAAGTACCCATTAGGACGGAGGGACTGGTTAGTTAGTTTAATTATATGTGTATATATATATATGTATATATATACATATATATATAAATATATAATATACATATTTATATATATATATATATATTTCTGGGGCACAGGTTTTCTCTAAGGCAATTCTGGTTGAAATCAACTGCACTAGTTGCTTTAACAATCTTCAAGACTGTATTCTTTAATCTGGAGAATACTTTCCTATTAGCAACTGAGAGGGACAGGAAGTAGTCATTCATGACTCTCAAAAGAATATACACAGTGTATGCCAACTGATATATTTTTGCATAGTAATAGTATTGAACAACTATTGACTCCACCGAAACTATAGTTTTTCGCCTCGTCGTGAGGCGTCTTCAGGGTGAGGACTGCTTTGTAGGATGCTCTGCTATATTGAAGGTCTTCCAACGAATAATGACCGCTGGTTGGATGGGCGGGCTTATAAGGCTCAGCCTGCCTAGCTCAGACGGAATACTGGCCTCTCATTGGCTGAGAGGTGCAGTATGGGATTTTGTCCGGGAGCCAAGGGGGGATTTTGTCTGGGAGCCAAGGGGGTGGGATTTTGTCTGGAAGCCAAGGGGGTGGGATTTTGTCTGGAAGCCAAGGGGGTGGGATTTTGTCTAGGAGCCAAGAGGGTGGGATTTTGTCTGGGATTCAAGAGGGTGGGATTTTGTCTGGGAGTCAAGAGGGTGGGATTTTGTCTGGGAGCCAAGAGGGTGGGATTTTGTCCGGGAGCCAAGGGGGTGGGATTTTGTCTAGAAGCTCTGGCCTGATTTGCTGCTGCTCTGGTTACTGGTCCTAGGCGCTGATTGACTAGCTGGACATGTACCATTTGTTCGCGGGGCTGCTGCTGTCTAAGGGCTTGTTGTTCCTGGAGGGGGTTATTCTTTACAGGGCGCGCGGAAGGGAGAATAAAATCGGCAGCTTGCTGTATGTTGATGGTAGGGCGCTGGCAAGTAATGGATACTGCTTCTGCAATCTGCAGCTTCCTGAAGGCAGACTCCTTGTGAAGAATGTCCGTTTGGTCTAGCAGCTTCTGTAGAGGAGGCTTCATGTTGTGTGTTTCAGTGAAATGCTGGAAAATTGATCCCTGGTTTCTATGGGATTGTAGGCGACGCCGCAGTGTAGTTTCGGTGGAGTCAATAGTTGTTCAATACTATTACTATGCAAAAATATATCAGTTGGCATACACTGTGTATATTCTTTTGAGAGTCATGAATGACTACTTCCTGTCCCTCTCAGTTGCTAATAGGAAAGTATTCTCCAGATTAAAGAATACAGTCTTGAAGATTGTTAAAGCAACTAGTGCAGTTGATTTCAACCAGAATATATATATATATATATATATATATATATATATATATATATATGTATGTATATATATATATATATATATATATATATATATATAACGTTTTCAAAATGATTCTGAAATTACCTCAATGGTGACGGTGTTTGGGGGACACTTTCGTAAGGGTGATTGGCTGTACAATACCGACTACCGATACAAGGTGACATAACGGCAACGGGGACAACTGATTAGCCGAGATTGGTGACGTCACGGCAACGGAGATGACTGACTGGCCGAGAGTGGTGACGTCACGGCAACGCAGATGACTGATTGGCCGAGAACGCTGACGTCACGGCAACGGAGACAATTGATTGGCCGCGAGGAAAAGGCAGGGCGTAAAGCACCCTTTCGCGAAGCAGTCCAAGCGCCCATGGTGAAGCCATAACGACGAGGCCGATACCAAAAGACGAAACGGCGAAGAAGCGTAGACAGAGACGTAGACAGAAGCACCTATGGAAATGGCTAATGGCTGCCAAGTGTATAACGAAGAAGACGTTCTTAGGCTGATTGCACACTGATCAAGCAAAAACGACTTCAAACAAAACATTTTGCTTAAAGTTGTTTGAAATGGGCTTTTTACATGATATAAGTACCTATGTCTAGAGTCTATTACACACTGCTCAAACAAAAAACAAAAACAGCATCAAACAGTTTTCAACACATTCAAACAAAATCATTTTGCCAGAAATCTTTTGTATGATTCAGTGTGCCAGGACATCAAGCAAAACTGTATGATCAAGAAGCAAAATGTTTTGTATGACAACATTTTGTTTAGTCAATGTGAATCAGGTGGCAACGCGGTCAAACAGCTTCAAACAAGTTTCAACATGTTGGGAGCGCAAACACTGCTTTTTGCTTGATGAAGAAACATTCAGTTTGCATCGAGTGGATGTACCGACAAGATGGAAGTAGACGCTGAAAAACTTATAGTTTTGGTTGAAGCTAGGCCTTCAATTTATAACTATACACTGAAGGATCATCACAACAAAGACATTATCAATATGTTTTGGGACGAAATTGCAACGGAAGTTGGCTCGACCAGTAAGTACAATTTAGATAAAATACATGTAGCCAAGCCCTTCCTTACTTAATTATTGTATATATTTATTGTATATGTATCTCCTTTATTGTATATGTCATACTTCATTATTATACATGAGTACTTAATATCAACATATATCTATTGTAAATGTTTTGTATAAGTAAGCCTATGTAGTCATTACAATATAAGTGCCCTATACATAATTATATAACCGAATATACATACGTCATTAGGCGTACGCTAAACGCGTATGCGTCTATGCCAATTGTACACGTCGTAGAATTAAGGAACTAAATATATGTTACCCTTAACCATTTTGCATGCATATTCATCATTATATGTAATTGTTCTCTTGTTGCTGTATATTTCTATGTATATACCTAGATATGTTAGTATGTATTGTTTTGCCCAATCTTTTTTCCCGCCTAGCAACAATGTAACAGAAAGTAGGCCACGGGCGCGTCTTATGCCCAGCTAGGCCCCCCAAGCATTCGCTTGTGACAGATCACTTCCTGTCTTACTTGTGTGTAGATCTCCGCAATAAACTTCTACCAAAATACTGCGTGTTTGGCACTTACCACAGTGGTCACTCCAGGGTCAACACTGTGGTAAGTGCCAAACACGCAGTATTTTGGTAGAAGTTTATTGCGGAGATCTACACACAAGTAAGACAGGAAGTGATCTGTCACAAGCGAATGCTTGGGGGGCCTAGCTGGGCATAAGACGCGCCCGTGGCCTACTTTCTGTTACATTGTTGCTAGGCGGGAAAAAGATTGGGCAAAACAATACATACTAACATATCTAGGTATATACATAGAAATATACAGCAACAAGAGAACAATTACATATAATGATGAATATGCATGCAAAATGGTTAAGGGTAACATATATTTAGTTCCTTAATTCTACGACGTGTACAATTGGCATAGACGCATACGCGTTTAGCGTACGCCTAATGACGTATGTATATTAGCTGCTTACCTCGCAGTTTTGCATTTCAGGACTCTCATTGACGGACATACAGTTACCCTATTTCTTGACCACAAACCCCTCTAAATCTCTTGCTAAAACTGACAGACAACAACGACAACTCTCTGTTCTTTCTGAATACGTTTCTTCAGTCGAGTACATTCGTGGCGACACTAACGTCATCGCTGATTGCTTATCTCGCACGTCATGCGCTGTTACACTCGACGCTTTTGACTTAAGTGGCATAGCTCAAAGTCAGACAACAGATGACGAACTGGAAACTTTCAAGCCTAGACTCTCTAAATTCACTTTACCCTCTGATTTAACACTCTGGTGTGATACCTCTACTAACACTCCTCGACCTTTTGTTCCATTACCCTTACGTAATGACGTAGTCTCTTCTTTGCATAACCTTTCTCATCCTGGTGTTCAGTCTACCTCTAAGTTGGTCAAACAACGTTACTTCTGGCCACACATTGACAGAGATGTAAAGACATTTGTAAGACAATGCCTTAGGTGTCAACAGTCTAAGACTACCCGCCACACTTCCTCTCCTGTTTCTCCTATATCTACTCCTACTGACCGCTTCCAATCAGTACACATCGACATTGTAGGACCGTTGCCCCCTGCTACTCTTCCTAACTATCCTTACCCTCTCCCATACAAATACTTGTTGACTTGCATTGATCGAGCTACTCGTTGGACTGAAGCAATTCCCCTCATTGACACTACTGCCACTTCTGTAGCAATCTCTTTTGTGAATGGCTGGATATGCCGTTTCGGTGTTCCACTTCATGTCATCACGGATAGAGGTTCCCAATTCGAGAGTGAACTTTTCTCTAAGCTTTCATCTATCATTGGTTTCCACCATATGCGTACTACTAGTTATCACCCTCAAGCTAACGGCATGATTGAACGTTTCCACCGTTCTCTGAAATCAGCTCTCCGCGCTAGGCAAGATAACTGGTTTTACTCCTTACCTATCGTCCTTCTTGGCTATCGCATGACACCTCACGTCACCAAATTTTCCCCATTTACCGCCGTTACTGGCGCTCATATGTTATGCCCTTCTGTTGCCATTACTCAGGAACACACCCACTCCTCGGATGACACAACCATCCTTCGTCTTATCAAGGAAATGCAGTCTGTCAATTTCCAAGATCTTGCATCCGGTGACTGCCATACACCACCTCCACCCTATCTCCCTCACGACCTTCACTCTTGCTCTAAAGTTTGGTTACGAGTCGACAGAATTCGTAAGAGTTTGGAGGCTCCGTACTCTGGTCCATATGACGTCATTCGACGTGAACCTAAGTACTTCATCCTTAACCTACCTCAAGGCGAAACCTCAGTTTCCATTGATCGTTTGAAACCAGCTTTCCTCCCTGTTTCTCCTCGCCCTAAGACCCGTCTCCATGTAACCCCAGACATACCCTCAACACCTTCCACTCCTCCTGTTCCTACTTCATCCACTTCTGACACTTCAACTGTCATCCCACCGAATCCCATACCACCCACAAGTGCCAATGACCTTGGCCACCCTATCACCTCTTCCCATCCCTCCCACCCTCATACTTCCGCTCTCCCATACAAAAGTCGCTCAAGCAGGGCAGTCAGATTTCACAATAAATCTGATTTTTACTACTACTAAAGACTTTCTTTACTGACGCTACACTCTCAAGGGGGGAGTAATGTAGCCAAGCCCTGCCTTACTTAATTATTGTATATATTTATTGTATATGTATCTCCTTTATTGTATATGTCATACTTCATTATTATACATGAGTACTTAATATCAACATATATCTATTGTAAATGTTTTGTATAAGTAAGCCTATGTAGTCATTACAATATAAGTGCCCTATACATAATTATATAACCGAATATACATACGTCATTAGGCGTACGCTAAACGCGTATGCGTCTATGCCAATTGTACACGTCGTAGAATTAAGGAACTAAATATATGTTACCCTTAACCATTTTGCATGCATATTCATCATTATATGTAATTGTTCTCTTGTTGCTGTATATTTCTATGTATATACCTAGATATGTTAGTATGTATTGTTTTGCCCAATCTTTTTCCCGCCTAGCAACAATGTAACAGAAAGTAGGCCACGGGCGCGTCTTATGCCCAGCTAGGCCCCCCAAGCATTCGCTTGTGACAGATCACTTCCTGTCTTACTTGTGTGTAGATCTCCGCAATAAACTTCTACCAAAATACTGCGTGTTTGGCACTTACCACATACATACACAGTAGCTATCGATTTTCTATAGATAAGGACTAATGAAAACAAATTATTTTTGTTACATATTTAATTTTCCACATTATGTATTTCAATTATGTGAGCAAGCCTAGCCTGCCATTGAACAGCTCCTTCCCTTGAATTGAAATAAGTTACAAAGTTATTTCTAACATTCAGTCCAGTATTTGATTTTCCATGGTCAACATGTTGCGTTGCGTCGTTCTCATCTTCGTGTTGTAGCAATTCCTCGTGAATATCTTGTAATGTTCCTTCTTTCTCTCGGACAATGTTGTGCAAAATACAACAAGCCAACGTAATAGTTGTAGCTTTTTCTGGGCTTACTAACATAACATTCTTGAGAACACGGAATTTTTTGGTCAACATACCGAATGCACATTCAACTATTCTTCTGGCTCTTGACAGGCGATAATTGTAGATCCTTTTCTGATTATTCAGTTGTTTCCTAGGAAATGGGCGCATCAGGTTTTTAGAAATAGGGTACGCTTCATCAGCAACAAAGACAAACGGAAATTGAATTTCAGTTTCTGTGCAAATATGCCTAGCCGGTGGAATATTCAATGATTGGCTAAAAAATAGTTTTCCAAAATTTGAATTACGGAAGACGCCACTGTCGCTATTTCGCCCATAATCTCCGATATCGACGAATAGAAATTTAGCTTCTGCATCCACAACCGCTTGTAGTACTATTGAATTAATTCCCTTGTAATTATAGAACGATGAACCAGAGTTGGGAGGGCATTGTATTCGGACATGTTTGCTATCTATCGCTCCCAAACAATTCGGAAAGTTCCATATTGAATGAAATTTCTCTGCCACATTTTTCCATTTCTCAGTTGTCGGCTTCTTCATATATATAGGAGATAATTTTTTCCAGATTACAGAGCATGTTTCCTCAACTAGTTTGCTGATCGTATTAGTTCCAATGCGAAAGTAATAATGAAGAAATTGAAAACGCTCTCCCATCGCCAGAAACCTGAAATAAATTAACTCATGTAAATGATAACAACGGAATTATTTATATACATTAGTGGGGAAACCAAATATTGTTAAATTAGGTCTGACAGCACACATGTTGTAAATAATTTATTGATTACATTTTAACTTATAAATTCTTTTAACGTTCAATAATGTAGCGTAAATTCCGAATTACCGACTAGCGAAATCTGTTTCAAAATGCTGACATGTGTACCTCAGAGCAATAAAATACATGCTACCATTGTCAATCAATATACGTTGCCGAACAATATGTACTTCATTGCTCTGATACTGGTAAACATTTTGAAACAAATTTCATTGGTTGATTAATTCAAATTTTACCATATGGTACAATGCATATTGCCAATTATTTATATTGTTCCATTCTTTCAGGTGAAAAATGCAAAGCAAAATGGAACAGTATAAGAACATCATATTCAAGATTCTTGAGATGAAAAACAACCGAGTGGCTAAGGTGCCAGTAAGAAAAAGAAGTGGTACTTAGCAGAAAGTCTAGCATTTCTACGAGACTATATGGGAGAACACCGCAACCTTGGAAGCAATAGCAATGTAGTGGATGAAAATGAAGCAGAGCAAAATGCTGACGTCTCAGATTTTTCAGAGGAAGCAGATGGAATTGCAATCCCTGCAGAACAAAGTAGCCCTTGCCCTGACAATTTTGCACAACCACCCCCTAAGAAAAAAAACGAAAGGGAAAACATCGATGATCACAGATGTGGCGGGGCCAATGATAGAATTTCTAAAGAGTAGAACAAGTGTAGCCAAAACGGAAATGACTCAGAGTCACAATTTAAAATTCCTGGAAAGTCTTGTACCAGATATGGACAAATTGACGCCAAGAAGGCAGAGGCAGTTTAAAGAAAAAGTTCTTACGACTTTGAATCGGTTTTTGGATGAACAGGAGGAAGAGGCCGTCTGGCTCTCACGGAATCCCCAATGTACAACAACCCTAGCACCGTCTCCTCAATATGTAAATTCCCCTAGTCCACAGCAGCTGATTAATTCACCTAGTCCACAGCATCTGATTAACACAGGAATAGAATCTGTGCAGCAACCCGTGCTATCTACCCCACACTTTTCTCAACAGAACTGCCAAGACAACACCACATGGAACAATTTGTAATTATATTATAATGTTGTTTAATAGCTACATGCAGTAGTAAATAGTAATTACGAATTTATGTATCGTCTACATACCTTAGAGTAACGAGCAGTCTTTCTTCAGGTGTTATGCTCCTTCGTATATTTGTATCACTTTTCCTGATGTTATGTTCTATCATATTTAGAATATGATTAAAAGTACCAATACTTAATCTAGTAAAATTTCTGAATTTTGTTTCGTCTTCTTTGAGTTCCTGTACAAAGTTTCTAAGAGAATTTTGTTCATCTCTCTTCCGGTTAATGGGGTGGACCCACATGCGTTTGTCACTTTCTTCCAAATAAGTGTTTTGCATCCACTGCCACACAAGAACAGCACAAATTTCATCGTCTTCGGTGTTCATTCTGCCACTGTTCTACCAACAATGAGTTATGATTGAAAGCTTGTGTCTTGAACTATATAGGCCATGAATGATGACAAAATGTTTAGCGTGAACGCAAAACGTTTTGTTTGAAGACGTTTTTGCTTGATCAGTGTGCAAATGACACAGCAAAATGTTTGGCAAGCAAACAAAACATTTTGAATGACGATGTTTTTTCATTCATTCCTTTCTACACTGATACAACAAAATGTTTTTACGTTAAGCAAAATGTTTTGTTTGAAGGCTGGAAACTGCAAAAGGTAGCTGGAAAAGTTCGTGTGATAGCTTTCCAGCAGGCAAGACTGGTTCCTTCAGTGTGGTGCAGCTTGTCAAGGCATGGAGTCGCTTTCAATCTTCAGATGATAACTCTGGGGAATGTATGAATGAAAATTTAGTTTCACGATCACGAGGGGGCAATTCGGATGAATTTTTTGTATAATTAATACAAGGAAGCAATAATGGTAGGGTATATGAAGTGTTAAGTTGACGCCGAACTCTGGTGTCAACTCTCCACGTCCCTGTCTCGTCTGCTCTGAAAGATTTCGATTGCGACAGCAAAGTGGCTTCGTGTGAACAAGACCCATTGTTGTAACCTACCACACCGAGTGAACTGTGGAGACGTCCGCTCAGGTTATCAGGAATAAACCGCGGAACTACATTTACATGTATTTGCATGTAAGGTTTCTATGTATACATATACATATACCGGTACGTGTATCA
Source organism: Oratosquilla oratoria (assembly GCF_046742065.1). Classification (NCBI taxonomy): domain Eukaryota; kingdom Metazoa; phylum Arthropoda; class Malacostraca; order Stomatopoda; family Squillidae; genus Oratosquilla; species Oratosquilla oratoria. The sequence continues at coordinate 1,388,666 of NW_027467716.1, forward strand.
TCAAATAACAATGGAAAATAAACATATCTCACCACTGAGACCTTTAACTCGCGGAGGTCTTTTTCGGCTCCTTCAATTGGACCACTTCTCACTGCTGATAATCCTCGAGACCGAAACTGTCTTTCTTATATTTCATGCATCCATCCGGCTGCCTTGCTGACCACAACTGACTAGTAGCCTTCCCTTCAGGACTCCTCTGGCAACCTCGACCATCAGGACTGAGCTGAACTGGCCACTGACTCCTCCGTAGGCCTATTAATCTCCTCAACCGTAACAGTGGTTCTCTTTAACCAATCACATATCTATTTCCCTTACACATCAAACAATGCCATATGATTTTATTCATTATTTCTAACAATGGGATATGTAAAGTAACCATACAAAATCTTCTCTAAAGATAATATAGAAATATTTGCTGTTTCTGAGCCGTGTCAAAACAACCTTTACCACTCGAGAAAAGAAAACTGCGCAGGGGTGATTGTAATACAATTTAAAATATGGTAATACCGTAACAGAAGAAAGAGTGGGCAAGATAGAGAATAAGGAAGAGAGAGAATAGGAGAGTGAGAGAAAGAGAGAGAGTAGGAGAGTGAGATAAAGAGACAGAGAGATACCTCATATTCTACATCCATCTCTTCCCTTCTTTCTCTTGTTCCTTGTTCAGTCTGGCAGTCAGAAGCAATCACATTCAAAACGTAGGCAAAGGATTCCTTATATTTCCATCTCAATTTCCTTTTAAATCGAGCTCATCCTTTTCATGTGTCTGTTGTATCATCAAATGTTTATGTCATTCATTATGCAAAGTTTCTTTCTTTATTATTTGATAGAATATTTTTACATTTTTGTTCGTATGATGTTTATGGATGTGTGTGTGTTTGTGATTCACCAAGGTCTTGGATCACGTGTTGGACTCGTGATGGACAGCTATTTCCCTCCCGGAAGAGAGGTTAGAGCTGATATATGACCGATCTATGGGTAATGCTGTGACCCAGACACAGACACACACACACACACTCTCTCTCTCGGTGGCGCGGTTGATAGAGTACTGGACTGTCAGCACCTGGTTCGAATCCTGCCCAGGGCCGAAATTATTTCGGTATCGCTGCGCTTCGGGTCGTTACTCCGACTCTCGTGGGCGGGGAGTTGTGTGTGTGTGTGTGTGTGTGTGTGTGTGTGTGTGTGTGTGTGTGTGTGTGTGTGTGTGTGTGTGTGTGTGTGTGCAAGGTCATAGCATTACCCATAGATCGGTCATACGAGCTCTGAGCTCTCTTCCGGGAGAGAAAATAGCTGTCGATCACGAGTGCAACACGTGATCCAAAGACCAAGGTGAATACACACACACACACACACACACACACACACACACACACACACACACACACACACACACACACACACACACACACACACACACACACACACACACACACACACACACACGGCTCGGTGGCGGATTGGTAAAGCACTGACCTCACAAGCCAGAGAACCGGGGTTCGATTCCCCGGTCGGGCGGAGATAAGTTGGGTTTGTCTCCTTTCACGTGTAGCCCCTGTTCACCTAGCAGCGAGTAGGTACGGGACGTTAGTCAAGGAGTTGTGACCTTGCTGTCCCGGTGTGTGATGTGTGAGTGGTCTCAGACCTACCCAGAGATCGGCTAATAAGGAGCTCTGAGCTCACTGCCGTAGGGTGGTGTCTGGCTGTCTCGACAGAGACTGCAGCAGATCCGAGGTGAATCCGAGGTGAATACACACACACACACATACACACACACACACACACACACACACACACACACACACACACACACACACACACACACACACACACACACACACACACACACACACACACACACACACACACACACACACACACACACACACACACACACACACACACACACACACACACACACACATATATATATATATGTATGTATATATATATATATATATATATGTATGTATATATATATGTATATATATATTTCACCTCCCCTTGTAGTCACTGTCACCACTGTCAGACCTCTCCCTCTATTCTGTTAGTAGTCACTTAATTTCCCCACACTCAGGATCTCTCTCTCTCGTCTCCCCACATCGTCTCTCGAGATCCCCGTATCCTACGCTAAGCTACCTTCGTCTGACGAATTTCTCTAATCCCAATGCCACTAGCAATATCGTTTACCTCAGCATTAGTCAAACGAAGCTAACCTGCGCTTACAGAGTTTTGATTACATCATCGATTATAAAACAGTCACCACCGTCGGTGTGTTAACATACAGAACGACGCCTATATATATATATATATATATATATATGTATTTATATATATATGTATATATATATAGATAGATATATATATAGATATATATATATATGTATGTACATACATGCATATACATGTACAATTGTACATACGTACATATATACATATTGGTAGGGATGGCACCGCGTGTTAATGCTGGTGTACGTACACAGCCATTCCCTTGTGTTCAGTCCGACATCTGCGATTGAATCTTGAGTGAGCGCGCTCATGTCTCTGCCAATATCCTGAACGGTCGAGTCGGGGAGTTTCTTCACGACTTAAGGTAAGTTCTATTATATTTTCGGAGCTAGTGTAAGTATCGAAAAGAATATTTCTCAGCCTAAATTGCTAGATATATTGAGCCTAAATTGCTATATATATTGAGCCTAAATTGCCAATAAAAACACACATGAGCCTAAATCGCCGTAGAATAAAACATGCGTTCTTACCTTAAGTCACTACACTAAGTTCCTCAACTTCTGGTAAAATGACCCCGGCCTAAGCCGTCTTCTCCAAAATCCCCACCCCAAGCCAGAAGTTGAAACTCCCCAAGAACCCCACAGAAGATTTCCATTTCAAGACGAAGTTCCTGGAAGACCCTTCAACCTCGACTTGTGAGAGCCCCCAACCCCAAAGATAACTGCTTTGAAGAACCGTCGTTACCAAGTTGAACAGCATCTAAATCAAAATTGTCTCAAAGATTCCTGAACTCCGTAAATAGTAATAAATAAATGAATAAACAAATAGATAAATAAATGTACCTCAAATATTGTGTTGATAACCCACCAAAACCTTTATTGAACTGTTCTAAAATGACTTCAACCTCGACGTACGTGAAAAAATGATTGTTTTACAAGTGAGCACCGTTAGAAAATCTCAATTCACGAAAAAACAAAACAAAAATCATGGAAAAGACATTAACCGTGAAATAAGCTACCTAAGTATATAGTGTCTCACCATGAGAAGAATTGCTTAGAAGAGCCTGTCTCGGCAAAATATATCACCTGAAATCCCTTCAGCGTTGGACTGAGCGGCCTTTAAATGTCTTCAGTCTTATACTGACCTTCTCTGAAAAGCCGTGATTTTTTTGTCCTGGAAAACGTTTCTTAGTGAGATTTTGACTTACATGAAAGCGCCATCGACCAAATATTCGACCTTTTGAAAAATGCCTTTAACCAAAAGTTCGACTTTCCTGAAATCTTTTTTAACCGAAAATCGGTTTGGTTTGGAAATTTCCCCGACAGAAATTTTGGCAGCCTTGAAAATCAGTCAACAGTGATTAAACCAGACTTCAGAGGATGAACTGGCTATTTTTCCAGATTGTAGGGCCTTTCTTCACCCGAACAAAATGATCTAACATCAGCCAGAATCAAATATAAAAAAGTCTTTAAAATCAAAGGATGAAGCGATAAGTCCCTATATTCATGAATTGGATCCTCCCATCTCCCGATTAGAGTCGTTTGATATAGTAATGTCAACCTCCAACGGATTGATCGAAAATCCTTTCAAATACAACGCCCTCAGGGACTCACCGATGGAGCTGGAATTTCAGCTGTCAATAAGAGCGTCTTGGTTTACACTACCACCATGAAGTTCACTGTACTTCTACAATCAGGAAGGCTCAGGATAAGTTATAAAAGAAGAACAATATTTGGGGAATTTAAAGCTAACGGCACCTGGAAACTCATTTGACTCAAACGGGATTCGAGCCTGCGATTTTCTGCTCAGCAGTATTTCTAGCAATTGATACCAAGCGGCTTTATTCACATTTTACTCGCGGCGCTTGTTCAGGTTAGGTCATGCTATTAGATGGCGTTCTTGTACAGAGGCTTCACCGTGTCTTTTGACCTATGTGATAAGAGAGCCAGGTCACGTGGAGGTCACCAGGAGCTCTCTACTTGTGTGTCTGTGTGTATGTGTGTGTGTATGTGTGCGTGCGTGCGTGTGCACATAAAATACCTTAGGCTATGATAGGCCTTTTCCTCAACTGGGAAAAGAAAAAGGTGTGACTGACGTCAGAGTAAAGAATATATGTCGCCACCGTTAATTGGGTTAAATAATGACATGGGAAACATTTCCACATGTTCCACATACCAAAGCTCTTACATGT
>NW_027467716.1:1400579-1423079 GCF_046742065.1 Oratosquilla oratoria
GAAACACCCGCGAGGCTCGATTCAAGCTGAATAAAATCGTCTGGCGACAGGAGGCAAAGGAGTACACAAGAGGGATCCCTTCCGTCTTCGGGTCAGAGTCGTCGCCTCATCTCGGATGTCGTCCTCGGTGAGGCCAGGAATCGTTCGCTCCGCTCCGGCTCCTCGACGGCTGGGAGAAGCGATCGTGACCGATAAGGATTGGAGGCCGATCGGCGATGGCAAGGAGCCGAGCCGACAAGACCAGCCGGTCGGCTTGGAAAGCTTGGATAGAAAGAAGACTTGGAAACATATAAGGAGGTCGGTCGGCCTGGAAAATCGAAGAAGAAATAAGGCCGATCGACCGGGGAAATGGTTAAGACATAGCCGATTGGAATGGAAGCCGGCTGGCTAATTAAGCAATGGAAAGATAGCCAGCCGGCTGGGGAGGTCGGAAAGCAGCGCTGAGAAGGGCAGGAGGACGGTCGGCTTAGGAACGACGATAAAGAAACGAGGCCGACCGTCCTGGAAAGCTGGAAAGAAACTTTGATGGGAATCCTAAGGAGGTCGGCTGGCCAGGAAAGCGATAAAGAGTGAGGCCAGCCGACCGGGTCATGGGAAAGGTATAGCAGTTTGGAATGGAGGTCGGCCGACTGGCATGGAATGAGAAAAAGTGAATGGAAGCCAGTCGGCCGACCGGGTAGCGCGGCTCTTCCCTCAGCTGAATAAAGTCAAATGGTGCTGACCAGAATGATATATATGTACATAGCGTCAATTGGACGCAGAGGTGTTGTAATCCGTCGATTCCAGGTATGTAAATGCCATTTTGATCTTACTGAATTATAAATTTCTCAAAATTTTTTTGTTTATATGTTTCTCAGGGGACATACTATTCATAATAATGATTCTTAGGTCTTTCTCTTTTACCACTTTTTTAATTTCTTCCTCTCTCAGTGTATATGATCCCACTATTCATTTTTTGCTTCTTCCAAATTCCATTATACTACACTTCTTAATGTTGAATTCCATCTCCTACTCCCTACTCCATTCCCATACTTTATTGAGATCACTCTGCATCGATTCACAATCTTCCTCGGTGTTTACTTTTTTCAACATTTTTGCATCGTCTGCGAAGAAGCTCATATAACTTTCAATTCCTTCATTCATATTATTATATATAGCAAAATTATTGGGTCCAGTACTGTTCCTTGTGGAACTCCACTAATCACCTCATCCCAATTGGAATGCTTGTCTCTTATCACCACTCTCATTTTCCTTTCATGCAAGAAGGAAAACGAGGTGTGTCTTAAGCCCCGTCCACACGGAGGAGCATCACGCATCAGCGACTTGATGCAGTAGTGGTGTTGAAAGCTTAACACTAGCGTCCAGACGGGCTGCATCACTACGAATCTCACTCATCATTTGGCTTTCACGGGAGGAGGATGTCTGCCGACGCTCTACTCTGCCAAGAAACTGTACTGTGGAGTATAGTTGTTGTGTGTGCAGCTAAAAAAAAATGAAAAAGAAACGTCGGGCTTTGTGGTGCAAACAGTGGCTTTCTCGGCGGCCTCTGCGAGGGAGCTTTAATCAAATCTTTTTAGAGCTACAGGCAGAAAATCAGACAGACTTTGAAAATTATACGCGAATGCCATTCCATGCATTTCATGAATTGCTGAAAAAGATACATCCATATATCAGCAAGCAGGACACCGGCATCCGAGACAGACAGCATACCACCTGGTGTTCGTCTTGAAGCAACACTTCGCTTCCTTGCCGCTGGAGGATCCTACACAAGTCTCCAGTATTCCACTACAATTTCAAAACAGAGCCTCAGTCTGATCATCCCTGAAACCTGTGTAGCCATCTATAATGTCCTAAGGGAGGATTATCTTAAGGTGAGTTTCATAGGATGGATACAAAGTACAGTGATAGTTTTCATATCTTTATTATTTTTACATATTTTTACATATCACATAAACAATAAAAAAGAATTCATAATAGCTATGTAAAATTGTGCTTTGTATGGCAATATGCTGTAACCTAAATATATACATTTTCATGCCATGATTTTGTCCGAACCTTCTACTCGCAATATCTGATGTTCCATAGTAAGATCTCCCATGTCAACCATGCTTATAGCATCGAATATCAGCTTTTTTGGCTAATTTCCGCCGGTCTTCAGTCATTCTTAAGTCCATTATATACTAACTTTGATACACTGTCTAGATATGGATCTACATCCACATGGCTGGGAAGGGATGAGTGGAGATGGGAGGGGTAGGGAGAGATGGGAGAGGGAGAGGGAAAGGGGTAAGGGGAGAAGGAAGTGGGGAGAAGGGAGATTGAGGAAGGTGAGAGGGGGATGGGGGTTGGGGGGGTGTAGCAATAATCCTTAAAGTGCCAAAACAATCGATATCAGACTCCACCGTAGAGTCGCAAACGGACACACAAAAACAAAAGCCAGTGAAGATGAGAACGAACATAAACATGACGTAACGAATCCAACATGTACATAAATAAACGGACGAATAAATGAACAAATAAATAACTTATTATGTAAATATGTATACAAATAAATGAACAAACAAATACAACGAAATAAAAAGAGAATGCGACATTAACAGACACTGATAAGGCAAACAAGATTATGTAATGAATCAAATAAATGAATAAATGAAAACGTTTGATAGATGAAGTGATAGATAACTGAATCAATAAATGTATAAACAAATTAACAGATAAGATAGTTGATAGTTAAATAAACAAATGAATAAATAAAGAGATAAATAAATAAAATATAGCACAACGACACTGGTGACAATGACGACGATAAGAATAATAATTACACATTGAATCAAACAAATAAATTTACAATTCAGTAAATCAATTAACGAATGAATAAATAGATGAATAAAGAGATAGATAGACTCATGATCAAATGAATAAACAATTGAATTGATACATAAATTAATCAATTGATAAATCAATTAATAATGTGTACATTAAATAAACATAATAAAAATAAACAAAAAAATAAATACAATTTGGAATCGCCAATCAGCACCTAGTTAGGTCAAGTTAAGTTAATTAATTGAAATATGGTTAATTTAACTAAGTTAACTCAACTAGGTTAACTTAATTATGTTACCTTAACTATCTCTTCAGTCAGGGGAACCTGGATCTTAGTTAATCAGGCTAACTTAACTATGTTAATTCAACTAGGTTAACTTAACCTTCAGTCTGGGGAACTCGGATCTCTGTCATAACTAAGTTTATTTCCTAGTTAAGTCACCGGGTTAGAGAATTAAACCTCTTCAATCCAGCCTTGGTCATCAAGCCAGTTAAGAATTCCTGGCATCAGCTAGAACGTAAACGATGAAGGTTAGGCTCGTTTCACACGTATCGACTTTTCGCCGTGCGCCGTCCACGACACGACGCCGTGTTTTCAAAAAACCGTGTCTATTGTCGCTTTCACACGTGGTCGTGACGTGTAAAAGCGTCCATAGACACGCATGGTTATTGGAGAACACGACATCGTGTCGTGGACGGCGCACGGCAAAAAGTCGATACGTGAGAAACGAGCCTTGCGATTCTGCCATCGTAGAAGTGATGGAGTACTGGTTTCAGACTCTATACAAAATGACAACCACAACCGTCTATTCACAACCACAACCATCTGTTAACAATCACAACTGTCTATTGATAACAACAACCGTCTATTCACAATCACAACCGTCCATTTACAACTACAACTATTCAATCACAACCTTAATAATCTATTCACAACCAGAACCAACTGTTCACAACCACAACCATATATTAATAACCAGAATTGTCTATTCACAATCACAACCGTCCACTTACAACTACAACTATTTAATCACGACCACAAAAACTTATTCACAACCACAATAATTTATTCACAATCAAAACAATCTATTCACAACTAAAACAAGCCGTTCACAACCACAAGCACCTATTCACAACGACAACTATCTATTCAGAAAAGTGAAATGTTTTAAGACCAATTTCAAATAAAAAAGTGAATAACTTTTGTATGGCCCATTTGCCCCCAGTGATGGCCCGATTACCCGATCCTACGGTACATGACTGTATAAATACACATCAATGCACATATTCATATACATGTTAGTGTGTGTGTGTGTGTGTGTGTGTGTGTGTGTGTGTGTGTGTGTGTGTGTGTGTGTGTGTGTGTGTGTACGTGCGTGCGTGCGCGTCCATAGAACAAACCATTCATTCCCCTTATCTGAGACGACCTGGCTCGGTCCTGGGCTCGCGCACTCGCCTGGGCCTGAACTCGGGCATGGGTTTGGGCCCGAGCCCAGACCTGAGCCCGAGCCCGTGCCCGAGCCCAGGCCCGAGCCCGAGCCCAGGTCCTAGCCCAGGCCCGAGCCCGAGCCCAGGCCCGAGCCTAGGCCCGAGCCCAGGCCCTAGCCCGAGCCCAGGCCCAAGCCCAGGCCCGAGCCCAAGCCCGAGCCCGAGCCCAGGCCCGAGCCCAGGCCCAAGCCCAGGCCTGAGCCCGAGCCCGAGCCCAGGCCCGAGTCGGAACCCAGGCCCGAGCCCGAGCCCAGGTCCGAGCCCGAGCCCAGGCCCGAACCCAGGCCCAAGCCCAGGCCCGAGCCCGAGCCCAGGTCCGAGCCCATGCCCGAGCCCGAGCCCAGGTCCGACCCCAGGCCCGAGCCCGAGCCCATGCCCGAGCCCAGGCCCAAACCCGAGCCCAGGTCCGAGCCCAGGCCCGAGCCCAAGCCCCAGGCCCGAGCCCAGGCCCGAGCCCAGGCCCGAGCCCAGGCCCGAGCCCAGGCCCGAGCCCAGGCCCAGGCCCGAGCCCGAGCCCAGCCCTGAGCCCAGGCCCGAGCCCAGGCCCGAGCCCAGGCCCGAGCCCAGGTCCGAGCCCAGGCCCGAGCCCAGGCCCGAGTCCAAGCCCAGGTTCGAGCCCAGGTCCGAGCCCAAGCCCAGGCCCGAGCCCAGGCCCGAGTCCAGACCCGAGCCCAGGCCCTAGCCCAGGTCCGAGCCCGAGCCCAGGTCCGAGCCCAGGCCCGAGCCCAGTCCCGAGCCCGAGCCCGAGCCCAGGCCCAAGCCCAGGCCCGAACCCGAGCCCGAACCCAGGCCCGAGCCCAGGCTCGAGCCCAGGTCCGAGCCCGAGCCCGAGCCCAGGTCCGAGCCCAGTTCCGAGCCCGAGCCCGAGCCCAGGTCCGAGCGTAGGCCCGAGCCTAGGCCCGAGCCCAGGTCCGAGCCCAGTTTCGAGCCCGAGCCCAGGTCCGAGCCCAGGCCGAGCCTAGGCCCGAGGACCAGGCCCGAGCCCAGACCCGAGCCCAGGCCCGAGCTAGCCCGAAGGCCCGAGCCCGCTTCTTCTTCTTTTTCTTCTTCTTCTTCTTCTTTTTCTTCTTCGTCTTCTTCTTCTTCTTCTTCTTCTTCTTCTTCTTCTTCTTCTTCTTCTTCTTCTTCTTCTTCTTCTTCTTCTTCTTCTTCTTCTTCTTCTTCTTCTTTTTCTTCTGGTTCTTCTTCTCGTCGACTTCACAGGTCAACCGTGAAATAGATGGAACATCCAGGGCGATATAACACATCCCTGACGAAGTCCTACCTTTACCTCAAAGCATTTACTCTCTCCATTTCTAATCCTAACATAATGTCTAATACTCTCGTAAAAACTCTTGACTGCTCTTAACAGCTTTCCTCCTATCCCATATATCTGCAGTACCTCGTAAGCCTTTTCCAGATCCATAAAAGCCAAAAAAACATCCTTACCTTTTCTTATAGCTTTCTTACATATCTGTCTTACCACAAAAATCTGATCTACTCAACCCCTACCTACCATACTGTTCTTCACCAATTACTCCCTCTGTTCCTCTCCTAATCCTCTCAATCAAGACCCTTCTATAAGCCTTCCCAACTACACTCAACAAGCTGATCCCTCTGAAACTACTACACTCACACTTGTCCCCCTTTCCCTTGTAAAGCGGAATGATACAGGCACTCCTCCAGTCCTCCGACACTCTACCCTCTCTTAAACAAACATTAAATAGCCTCACCAGCCAGTCCATCATAACTGTACCTCCTTTCTTCAGACATTACATGGCGTCCATCCAACACATGTGCCTTACCTGCTCTCATCATCTTAACAGCTGCTTTCACTTCATGTTTCCCTATTTCTCCTCCATTTTCCTCACCCATCACTCTCATTTTCTTAGCGCTTCCCACTGCTACTACCTTTCCCTCCCTATCCTCCTTCACATTCAACAACTCCCTAAAATACTTTGCCCACCTTCCTCTCACTGCCTTCTCTTCCATCATCATCTTTCCATCTGCACCTTTTCCCTTTTCTTCTCTATTTGATTCGCCTCCTCTTCTTCTTTTGATTTCTTTCCAAAACACATTTTTATTACTTTCAAAAATTTCTGTCATACTTTTACCCCATTTCACATCTGCTCTCTTCTTTGCCTTCTTTATCTTATGCTTAACTTACCTTCTCTTTACTTTGTACCTCTCATACGATTCCCTCGTCCTACATGTACACACACACACACACACACACACACACACACACACACACACACACACACACACACACACACACACACACACACACACACACACACACACACACACACACACACACACACACACACACACACACACACACACACGACTCGGTGGCGCGGTTGGTAGAGCGCTGGACTGCCAGCATGGTGATGCCCGCAGTACCTGGTTCGAATCCTGCCCAGGGCCGAAATTATTTCGGTATCACTGCGCTTCGGGTCGTTACTCTGACTCTCGTGGGCGGGGAGTTGGGTGTGTGTGTGTGTGTGTAAGGTCGTAGCATTACCCATAGATCGGTCATACGAGCTCTGAGCTCTATTCCAGGAGTGAAATAGCTATCGATCACGAGTCCAACACGTGATCCAAAGACCAAGGTGAACACACACACACACACACACACACACACACACACACACACACACACACACACACACACACACACACACACACACACACACGCACACACACACACACACACACACAGACACACACACACACACACACACACACACACACACACACACACACACACACACACACACACACACACACACACACACACACACACACACACACACACACACACACACACACACACATATATATATATATATATATATATTGTCACGGGCCACCCCTAACCTTAAAGCAATCGGTTAGTAAATAAAGGATCTAGGAGGACAACAACAGACCTTGCCTCGTCCCTTAAAAGGTGGGTGACAAATAACGGATATCAATTTCACCCCCCACTACTTAGTTCCCTTTCTGTTCAAGTATATATCATCATTTCTACTGCATCTTATTATTTCCATCGGCTTGAAAGATACTTACTCACTCACTGATTCAGATCTGATTCCAAACTATCATTATAAATGAGGATAGGTAAAGGTGATAGGTAATTATATCTATACCTATATTGAATAAACCTAACAATACAGAACTAAATGTATGCATTTACCATTGCATCTCAAACTCATGTATATTCTTGTACATAATAGTAATACATATGAGGTATGTGTTTCAGTATCTCTCTTCTCCACTCATTTAACATACCATTGATTAATTCACATTCCATATATAGATTCTCAAACCTCACCTACATTACATAACCTTCATATAGCCTCTCAACCAGGCTCTGCTTCTACAAACACTGTGGATAATTGGATCCTTAATAATCACTTCAAGCTATATCCATCATTACAACTACAAACCTTCAATATCCATTACTACTCTTCCTCTGTGTGTTTTATCATTATATATCCCCGTATTTCTTCCATTTTATATTCTCCCAACCATTTTATCTCCAAAAGACTTATACACCATTTCAAGCCACACACAGAAGAAGAGAAGAAACGAGGAAGAACAATCGTTCTTTTTTTCCCTTTTCGACGACAGTTCCAATAATTACTCCGATCCACCTCTATAAATTGTCAACACTGTAAAATACGATTCATTCACTGGTCATACGCCAAAAGGAACTACAATAAGTACTTCTATGAGTTCTTACATCACTAGAGCACCATAATTTCACAAGTATAAACATATCTTCAGACATATTAAATTTTTAAATACTTCGATTTCGGAATGTGGATCTACGTCCATGAAAACAAAACAGAAATGGCGACCAGTCTACAGAAATTAGAGAACGTAATAAACACCAGGGGTGACTATGGTAACAATATATATATATATATATATGTGTGTGTGTGTGTGTGTGTGTGTGTGTGTGTGTGTGTGTGTGTGTGTGTGTGTGTGTGTGTGTGTGTGTGTGTGTGTGTGCGTGCGTGCGTGTGCGCGTGCGTTCGCGTCCATAGAAGAAACCATTCATTCCCCTTGTCTGAGTCCTCTAAGTTCACGGCCGATCTCAGACGACCTGGTTCGGGGCTGGCCTCGGTTCTGGGCTCGTGCCTGGGCTCACGCACGCTCCTGGGCCTGGGCTCGCGCCTGGGATTGGGCCCGAGCCCAAGCCCGAGCCCAGGCCCGAGCCTGAGCCTGAGCCCAGGCCCAGGCCCGAGCTCAAGCCCAGGCCCGAGCCCGAGCCCAGGCCCGAGCCCAGGCCAGAGCCCGAGCCCAGGCCCAAACCCAGGCCCGAGCCCAGGCCCGAGCCCAGACCCTAGCCCAGGCCTGAGCCCAAGCCAAGGCCTGAGCCCGAGCCCAGGCCCGAGCCCGAGCCCGAGCCCGAGCCCAGGCCCGAGCCCAGGCCCGAGCCCAGGCCTGAACCCGAGCCCAGGTCTGAGCCCGAGCCCAGGCCCGAGCCCGAGCCCAGACCCGAGCCCAGGCCCGAGCCCTGGACCGAGCCCAGGCCCGAGCCCAGGCCCGAGCCCAGGCCCGTGCCCAGGTTCGAGCCCAGGCCCGAGCCCAGGCCCGAGCCCGAGCCCAGGCCCGAGCCCAGGCCCGAGACCGAGCACAGGCCCGAGTCCGAGCCCGAGCCCAGGTCCGAGCCCAGGCCCGAGCCCAGGCCCGAGCCCAGGCCCCAGTCCAGGCCCGAGCCCGTGTCCGAGCCCACAAGTTGATCATAAATCTTTACTTTGGTGGCAGAGAGCCATTGTTTAAAGATTCTGAGTTTTTCAGAGGCAAACTCGACAAATGTCGAGTTACTTGATTTGGTCAAATTTCTGCACTTCTGACGGTAAGACTCAGGGGTAACTTGATAGGCATTGAAGATACTAGATTTGACTAAATCATAGGAAGAGTACTCTTCAAAGCTGTTGAAGACTTTGGCGGCTGTTCCTATCAATTTGCTTTGAATATATAATCCATACCCATCCTTCTACGGGCCAGTTTAAGTGCTCAGCTAGACGTTCAAATTGTCTAAAGAAATATTCTGGGTCTGACTCATTAAAATTAGGAATAGAGGCAACTTGGTTATTCAATAGGTGGCCAGATTTATTATTCCTTTTTATTTCAGCCGATGTTAACTTACGTTGGTATTCCAATTCGAGTTCCCTTTCTCTGTTCTCACGTTCTCTCTCTCTTCTCGTTCTTTGTCACGTTCTTTTAATCTTATCAATTCAAGCTCCCGATCTTTCTCTCGTTCCTTTCTTTCTTTCTCCCGTTCCTCTTTTTCTTCCATCCGTTCTTCTCTTTCTTTCTCCCTTTCTTCGCTTTCTTGTCTCATTCTCTCTCTCTCTAGTTTAATTTTCTCTAATTCTAAAGATACAACTGATCTATTTTAGGGAGAGTGGGGGGAGCGCGCGCTTCAGGCTGAAAGGGGGGTCACTGTTGCCTACATTCGGGTCCTTTTCAGTTTCGTCACAAGCACTCTCCTGGTGAATTTATTTGAATGTGTCTGCATCCAGTACCAACAAATCAACGAGGTGTTCGATAACCGTTCTTTTAAATTAATCCTTTCGTAAATTAGAAGGGGCATTAATTTGCTAGGTTCGAGCCAACAGTCTTCAATCATCCTTCTTGAGATCACGCTCTAACTGATCCCCTGAAGGATTATCAACAAAAGTATCTATATTGAAAGCCATTGTGAGTATGTCTTTACTCGTAAAATCCCACTCCAGAGAATTAGTGTTAATCAAATCTTGGGCTTCATATACAAAAATGGATTAATTCCCTGTTCGGGTGGAGTGAAATTTATGGTGGGTCTCTGTAAGAACCCGGTCTATGAACATTCATTCTATAGACGGTATGTATATTAAGGTATAAGAGCTCAGACTATACGCCCGAATCTTACGGATAGTCTGTTTAGAGGTTTTCCGACAGGAAGGAGGAGAGTTCACACATAGACTGTCGCTGAATCAGAATATGGCTAACTAATGGTCTGAATCTTAGAATACATGGCTTACTGTGCAGGTATAGTGAATTTTTGAAGCTGTGGGGGATAGTATGAATCTCCTAAGCAGAGATACTTAGGAAAGGTCACTATAACGGGGTCGTAACAATGGCTCGACGTGAGGGCTACAGCAAGGGGGTAGTTTGGAAGGACGCTGGTCAACTCTGGAGGGATTGGTAGTTTAATACTGAAAAATTATTTGGGCGAGTTACTGCGAACTTGATATATAGAGGTTCTCCTTTGGAACCGATTAGAAGTGTCGGACATATGAATGTCAGGGTCTCACACTCTTCGAATAATCGACACCTTAATGTTTTACATCCTATCATCTAACCTAACGCAATACTGGTATTTCAAACACAAATCGAATACGAATAAATTTACATCCTATCATCTAACCTAACGTAATATTGGAAATATAAATAAAACATAAATAGTACAGTGATAGTGAGTGTATAGGAGTAATGAACAAAATGACAATCGCACGTGTTACTGATAACACTGTATAACAATGAAAAAAAAACGGAAATGAGACTATCCTTTTCTAGAGTTATTTTTTGCGTAGATCACGAATATAACATCCGTTTCTTTCTGTGACCCTCCAGTTCTTCGTAAATAGCAGTGCCCGCAATGTCTATCTGAACGGTATTTTTTGTTGCTTTTACCATTTATATAATTTTTCACATAGCTATGTGTTTTTTTTTCTTAACAGGATACAGAGTTAAGATGCCTAGAGAATGCAAGAATTCGCCAGACAAGTTTTGTTATATATGTGGATCAGTTACATTAAGGCAATACAAGAGACAGTTGACTCAACGTGTAAAGAAACTTTATGAGCTGTACTTTGGATGTAAAGTGGGTGACCAGGACAAAAGCTGGGCACCTCACATATGTTGTGTCAGGTGTACAAGTTCCCTTTCTGCCTGGGTGAAAGGCAAAGGGACTGGCCTCATGTTTGGCGTACCAATGCATTGTCTGGAGGGAGCCGCCAAAGGACCACTCAACAGATTGCTACTTCTGCATAACGGATATTAAAGGTGGGTGTTCAGTGTTTATTTTTGACTGTTTTTATATATATTTTCAAGAGATGTATCAATAAAAAAGCTCGAAATACATAATAAGTTGCACTTGCACTATTTTTGCACGTGATCACAACCAATAGTATCCATTTTTAGTCTGATTTGATTTTATTTTCCTGTAGGTCGCAACAGAAAAGGCAAGAAATCTATCGTGTATCCAGATCTTCAGTCTGCTATTCGCCCAGTTCTACATTCAAGTGATATTCCTGTACCACAGCCGCCCTCTGAACTACCAAGCGATGACACGAGCAACTCAGACGATTCAGAATCTCAAGATGCAACGTATACGACACAACTTGAATCTGATAAGAAACCACACCTCATCACCCAACCAGAACTCAATGATCTAGTTCGTGATCTAACACTTACTAAGCAACAGAGTGAACTCCTGGCCTCACGTTTGCAACAATGGCACCTGTTGGATGAAGAAGCTCGAATTACAGTATTTAGGAAGCGTTCTGCAAATCTACAGGATTTCTTCACTTTGGAAAACAACTTGACTTATTGTAATGATATCAGAGGCCTATTCAGTGCCCTTGAGCTGTCCTATGAACCCAATGAGTGGAGGCTATTCATAGATGGATCCCTTTACAGCATAAAAGCAGTTCTGTTGCACATTGGGAACACCATGCCTTCAGTTCCAGTTGCTTATTCAGTCATTTTAAGAGAGACATATGAGAACCTTGCTTTTATTCTAGACCGCATAAGTTACAAAGAGCATGAGTGGTTAATTTGTGCAGACTTGAAAGTAGTAGCCATACTTAATGGGCTACAAACTGGATACACCAAATTTATGTGCTTTCTTTGCAAGTGGGACAGTAGGGCCAGATCAGAAGTTTATATATGCTCAGAATGGCCATCTCGGGAATCTATGACGCTTGGATGCCATAATGTAATTCATGAGCCACTAGTTAAGAAGGAGAAAATCATTTTGCCACCACTGCATATAAAACTAGGCCTAATGAAGCAATTTACCAAAGCACTGCAACATAACAAGCCATGTTTCCAGTATCTCAAAGGGATCTTCCCTAAAATTAGTGATGCCAAGATTAAAGAGGGTATATTTGTAGGCCCTCAGATTCGCAAGCTTATAAATGATGAGGACTTTGAGGCGACAATGGATGAACCTGAGCTAGCGGCCTGGAATGCATTCAAAGATGTATGCAAAGGGCTTCTGGGAAAGCACCAAGAGTCCCAGCGAGAGCGTAAAGTGGAGAGGCTAATCAAATGCTACCAAGATCTCGGATGCAATATGTCACTGAAGATACACTTTCTTCATTCTCATCTGTCCTTCTTCCCAGAGAATGCAGCAGATGTGAGTGATGAACTTGGAGAGAGGTTCCATCAAGATATAGCGTCAATGGAAAACAGGTACAAGGGAAAATGGAGCCCTGCTATGCTGGCTGACTTCTGTTGGAACCTGAAGCGTGACACGCCTGAGACGTCTTATAAAAGAAGAAGTAAATAATAGATTGTAGGTTAATACATCATATAAAGCTAACAAACATGCCGATTCATTATATATTAATTAAATAAATACAATGAAGACATTTAATCTGACTTTGGGAGCAAAATACATTTATGGAACCTTGGAAATCTCTATTAATTGCATAATTATTAAAACAGCGATTTACAAAAACTTGTGACGTGGCATGAAATTTTTGTTATCAAATTTGAATTCAGCACACTGAACTTCATAATAAAACGCACATGAGAACTATGTTTTCTTCTTAATCCTGAAATTTGTTGTACAGTGTAATTGACGTTAAGTGGTTAGCAGACCCCCAATTGTCATGGGGCTTGCTTGGTTCGGCCTGAGTTGATGGAAAGTATGGGACTAATTTCGAGTCTAGGGTTCCAGATCGGGAGCAAGCCCGTAACAATAAAGTGGGACGTATAGATGATATAGAAAAACTCTATATGAGACTGGATCTAAGCAAGATTATAAGGATGGATTCGGTAAGATAGTCTGCACGAAACTTAAGTAAACTATATTTACAATAAGAAAAAGATAAAGCTTTACTGTTCTACATTTACAAGCATACACTCAAAGTATACTGAGAAATAACATAAAACATACATAATACAAATACTATAAACAAAACAGTCCAAGTTAATGGTTTACACTAATACATAGTCGAGGGGGGCGTGGCTAATTGTTTCATGGTCAAGTTTCAAACCTAAACGTATGAGAGACGTTGATGGTGATGAACCAAATTCAAAACTTCGTTAGTAGCAGGTGGGAGATTTGAAAGTCATCCGATTCACGGTTGGCTATAACAATATATATACAGTATATATATATATATATATATGTATATATATATATATATATATATATATATATATATATATATATACTTTGTACTTTATATGTACTTTGTACTGATCTCAAAGAATAGGTTACTGCCATATGACTCTCATAATGTAACATGTGCAATCATGGATATCAAACATGATCATTGAATATCTAAGCAATCTCAAACTATAGTCAAAATTATAATAATAATTCAAATTTCTACAAATTATAAGTCCACATACCTTAAGTAATCCTGCTCTTTCCTCCTGCATATCAAACCCCCATTTATCTTGATGGTAAACATGCTAATTCGTGCATGTGCAAATTGAACCCCCTAAGTGACGCCACATACGTCTTGCCTACATAATTGCAGGAGAAAAGAGAGTGGGGCGTGGATATATAAAACATTACATGTTTTAGACCAAATAAATGTGTCGGATAATTCAAATAAACAAAAATGTACACTGCATGGAATCCAAGCCACTTTGAAAAATGGTCACGTGACACCCCATAATCCCAAATTACAGATGGTTTTGCATCAATTCATTATTTGGAGTAGTTGGTGTATCATGTGGGCAAACAACCCCATTTGGTTACAAAAAATGAGGTTTTCATGTTCAGCCTTGTTTGCACATGCTGTCACACGAGAGGCATGCGCAGTTCTCGGCTCCAGGGCTTAAATTGGCTCAGCACCAAGTCAGGATGTGTTGCCCCTCAGGCCAGTTAATTGCCCATCTGACACTATTTCATGCTTTCATCTCTCAGTCCAATAATTCTATGAAGATTTGGCCGATAACATCGCGACTGTAGAATGAAAAAGGAGGAGATGACGAGAAAGAAATATAACTAAGAAGAGGAAAAGAAGAGAAAGAAAACCAAGAAGAAGAAGAAGAAGAAGAAGAAGAAGAAGAAGAAGAAGAAGAAGAAGAAGAAGAAGAAGAAGAAGGAAATCTAGAAGATGAAAAAGAAAAAGAAGAAAAAAAGGAGGAAAGTAATAAGAAGAAGAATGAAATCTAAGAGGATGAAGATGGAAAAGAAAAAGAAAAAGAAGAAAAACTAAGAGGAATAAGAAGAAAAAATAAGAGGAAAAATAAGAAGAAAAAGAAAGAAAACTATGAAGAAGAAGGAATACTATGAAGAAGGAAAACTCATATGAAATAGGATGGAAAACTAAGAAGAAAAAGACGGAAAGAGGGAAAATAAAGAAAAATATATATATAGAGGAAGAAGGAAAAAAAGAAGTAAAAATAACCACGAGAAGAAAAAATACTAAGAAGAAGCAGAAGAAGAAGAAGAAGAAGAAGAAGAAAAAGAAGAAGAAGAAAAAGAAGAAGAAAAAGAAGAAGAAGAAGAAGAAGAAAACCTGAGACGAAGAAAGGAAAATTAGAAAATGAAGAAGGAAAACTACGAAGAATAAAGAAAAAATAAGAAGTATAACGAAGTAAAAGTAGAAAGAAAACTAAGAAGTACAAGAAGAAGCAAACCGAAAAAGAGGGAAAGCAAGGAAGAAAAGGGAAAATGGAGTAGATTAAGACAAAAAAATAAAATAAAATAAAATAAAATAAAAAATAAAAAGGAGCACTTATTCTCTCTCTTTCTCTTACTTCTCTCTCTCTCTCTCTCTCTTTCTCTCTCACTCCTTTTCTCTCTTTTTCCTTCCCTCTCTCTCTCTTTCTCTCTCTCTCTTTCCCAATTTCGTATGGAGGGGACTTAAGGGAAGCCTTTCAGATTTTGAAATTGAACTTGTTTTCACTGTAGATACTAATAGGACGTGAACTAATGGTGCCGAGCTGCCAGGTCTAACCTCGAAATAGGTAGAAACAGTTTTGCTTATCGCGTCGTCAATAAGTGGAATAAGTTTCCATCTGAGGCATTTGAATGCAATATGGTTCGAGAGTTTTAAGTTCACAATTTCGATAAGCATCTAAAAGGGTATATTTTTCTATCCAACCTAATTATAGACCAAAAGGTCTTTGGTCGGACACTCGTAATTGTCAACCGTTGTGACGTCCAGCCCATGCTCACCAAGGAGGCTTACTTTCATGGAATTAAAGGTGGTTTTCCTTCTTGAAAATGACCGGGGACTGTTGGGGTTGTGGGGGGGGGGGGAGTGAGGAAATTATGACTGGACCTGCTCGAACTTGAGGTAGGTGTATGCCTAAGAACTCTAAAGAAAAAACAAGAAATCATGCCACATCAATTAAAAGGAATCCTTGGACACTAAGTGTTGTGTGTGTGTGTGTGTGTGGGGGGGGGGTTATGTTTCGTCGCCCACGATGCGAGGAGGGTGGGAGGGCAGACGACAGGAAGACGACCCGCCATTGATCTCTTCTTTTGGATCGGACGGTTCGTCCCTTTCTTCGATACCACAGTGTACACAAGGCGGAACTTTACACCGTTGTACCTCCTGTGACCACAGCTGCACCAATCAAACTTAATGTGTAAACCCGCAGCAGCACATGCCGTGATACTATGTCTTGGTCGAGGTACGTGGGGCACACGGGTTAAAAAAAAAAAAAAAAAAAAAAAAAAAGTCCAAGTCCATAAATCATGAGGAAGTAGAGTAGATACATGAATTCCAAACCAGAGAAAAACTAAAGAAACAAATTAATAACGATAGTCTGTCTGAAAACCGTACGGTTTGGACGCAGTGATGACCGCATCTTCAGGCCCAACTTACTACCTCAGGTAGTGTGTGACCTCGTTGCTCACAACGTCCTCCGGAATCGGCCCGGCCCTCCCTCCCCACAGCGGGCAGCGATCATACTGTCTGTGGGAGGAAGGTGGGAGGGGCAACGGTAACCATTGGTATTTCCGCCCTGTGGACAGTGTCTTCCGGTCTCGGCCTGGCCCTCCCTCCCCACAAGGGGCACCAATCATATCGTGTGTGGAGGACAATGGGCGGAGCCACACAGACCAGGGGAGGGGCCACCCTGTTGACAGTATCTTTTACTCTCGGCCAGTCCCTCCCTTCCCCACAACGGGCACCAGTCATATCGCGTGTTGGAGGACAGCGGGAGGGGGCAACGCTAACCAGTGGCATGGCCGCCCTGATGACAATGTCTGCCTCACACACCAATGGTATCGGGTGGCGGAAAGCTTGACGTCACGACCCGGAGCGGCGGCGGCGGCGACCTTCTACTGCGGGGAGGGGTTTGTTGGCCCTGCTCTGACTCGGCCACCCCCGTAAGTAGGGGAATGTACCTATATGCTCCACAGTTGGACATATTAGAAAGACTATAACAAATTACCTGTGGTGTGTGTGTGTGTGTGTGTGCGTGTGTGTGTGTGTGTGTGTGTGTGTGTGTGTGTGTGTGTATTACCTAGTTGTATTTACCTAGTTGTATTTTGCGGGAAGGGGAGCTATGCTCGTGATGTCCCGCCTTTGTATCTTGCAGTGTCTAGTTTGTTTTTAAACTCATGAATGGTTTTTGCGCATACTATTTCATTGTCCAGTTTGTTCCAAGTGTCCAAAACTCTATGAGGAAAACTGTTTTTCTTCAGTTCTCTTCTATAGCTATGTTTTTTTATTTTCTTTCCATGTCCTCTTGTGTTTCTTTTGTCCCAGTTAAGTAAGTTCTCTCTATCGAGTACCTCTGTGCCTCTCATGATTCTGTAGATGGTCAATAGGTCACCTCTCTCTCTTCTTTGCTCCAGTGTCGGTAACTCCAGTTTAGCCAATCTCTCCTCGTATGATAGGTTTGCAAGTGCAGGTGCCATTTTTGTAGCTGCTCTTTGGATTCTTTCTATTTTCTTTATATTCTTTTTGGTACTGGGGGACCACAATGTCGCTGCATACTCTAATCTAGGCCTTATCAATGTAACCAATATTTTTGTTATCATGTCTTCGTCCAAGTATGTAAACGCCACTTTTATTGATCTTAGCAAGTTGTAAGTCTCCCCGACAATTTTGTTAATCTGTATATCATAGGACAAGTCGTTCGTGATAATTACTCCCAAATCTTTTTCGGATCCTACTTTCTTTACTTCTTTGGTTCCAATTGTATATTTTCCTGATATTCTGTTTTTGCTTTTTCCAAACTCCATTATGCTACACTTCTTAGTATTAAAGTCCACTTCCCATTTCTGACTCCAGTTCCATACCCTATTTAGGTCTTCTTGCAGTGCTTCACAGTCCTCATCAGTTTCTATTTTCCTTAGCAGTTTGGCGTCATCGGCAAAGAAGCTCATGTAGCAGTTCACGTCCTCATCCATGTCATTCATATAGATAGCAAACATTATTGGTGCCAGCACAGATCCTTGCGGTACTCCACTGATCACCTCTTTCCAATCTGAATATTTTTCTCTGAGCACTACTCTCATCTTTCTACCAGTCAGAAAGTCCTCTATCCATTTTAGTAGGTTTCCTTGTATTCCTCCTATGTGTTCCAGTTTTTTTAGTAGTTTTCTGTGTGGTACTTTGTCAAAGGCTTTTTGCAAGTCTAGGAATGCACAATCAGCCCATCCATTTCTTTCTTGCACTATGTCTATTAGTCTTGAGTAAAAGCATATTAAGTTTGTGGAGCATGATCTTCCTTGTCTGAATCCGAATTGTCTTGGGTTTAATATGTCATTGTCTTCCAGATGTTTTACCCATCTATTCTTGATTATTTTCTCACAAATTTTGGCTATGGTGCTTGTTAGTGATACTGGTCTATAGTTGGTGGGTTCTTCTTTGTTTCCTCCTTTGTGTATTGGTACAATGTTAGCGTTTTTCCAGTCCTCGGGTATCTTTCCTTCTTTGAGTGAGCTGTTTATTAAGATGTGTATTTTGTCTGTTAGTTCTTCTTTGCACTCCTTTAGAATCCAATTTGCAATACCGTCCGGGCCATGTGATTTTCTGACATCCAGCCTTGATAGATGTTCTGATATTTCCTTTAGTGATGCTGTAAACTCATTCATGAGGGGAGATTTCTTGTTTTTATCTATGTCACAATTTGGTATTTTCTCTCTGGTGAAAACAGATTTAAAGTGATTGTTCATGACTTCGGCCATCTCTAAATCTTCTGTGTATTCTATGTTTCCTTGGCATAGTTTCACCATTTCCTGTTTGTTTTTAAGTTTACCATTCACATACCGATAGAATACTTTTGGGTTGCTCTTTGCATTTGTCTATAATATCCTTCTCATGGTTCCTTTTTTCCTCTCTTCTCACATTAACATACTCATTTCTATAGTTAACATAAATTTGCCATTTGCTTTGTTTTTTGTCTTTTCTCCACTTTTTCCAAGCTTTGTCCCTTCTGTCTTTTGCCTCACTGCATCTTTTGTTGAACCAACATTTAATGTACTCTCTCTCTCGCTTTTGTCTTGGTACATGCCTGTTTACACCTTCATTGTAGTTTTCCATCAATATATTCCATTTCTCTTCCACTGTTGTTTCTTCCCTGTAAAATATTTCCCAGTTTGCATTCCGGAAGAATGTCTTTAGTTTTGTAAAGTCTGTTTTGTTGTACATCAGTCTTCCTTTCCTATGCTTTTCGTTCCTCTCTATGTCTATTTTTTCCTTTAGTATAGTTTCGATGAGTACATGGTCACTCTTTCCAATTGGTGTCTCATACTGGACTTTATGCACTATTTCAGGCTCTGTTGTAAATATTAGATCTAGTTTCGATGGCTCTTCATTATTTCTGTACCTTGTGTTTTCACGGACCCATTGGGTCATTGTGTACTCCATGGTCATATCTAGCAGTACATTGCCCCACGAGTCATCTCCTCCTTGCACTGTCATGCTGTTCCAACAAATTTCTTTGCAATTGAAGTCCCCCATAATTACCAGATTACCCTTACCCATTAGTATCTCATTGAGTGATTTTCTTGTATCATCTAGCATTTTTGTATGTTCGATTTCTTTCCAAGCGCTTGTTTTTGGAGGCACATAAGTCACCACAAACTTTCTACTTTTCATATTCTTGCCTTCGACTTTTATCATGATCAATTCAACATTACCTTTGCCCTCTGCAATTTTTGTCACCTTTAGGTCTTTCTTGGCCAAGAACATGATTCCCCCTCCCTGTTTCTTGTCCCTGTTTTTTATCCAGTAGTTGTATAAACCTTGTCCGATAACAGTGGATGGTATTTCACCTCTTAGTTTAGTCTCTACAATTCCCATTATGTCTGGTTTTGCTTCTAACAGATAATCATTGAGTTCGTTCAGTCCCGAAATTAGTCCGTCAATGTTGGTATAAGCCACTTTTAATTTTCTTCCTTCTCCCTGGTTTCTTCTTCCCTTGTTTTTTTCGTTTTGAAGCGCCATTGTCTTAATCTCAAGTCTATTACTCTCCACTGGAATTCTTTGCATTCTGTCTCCGATCTTTTCAAGTTTTTTTCCTTTGCTTCTTCTCTTAGTGCCCTTTCTTTTTCTAATTCCTCAGTACTCATTTCTCTTTTTATCCATATCTTATTGTATTTTTCACTCTTTGCCAAGTTACCTACTTTTTCAAATATGTCTTCTACTACCACTTGTGACCTTAGTTTTATCTTTAGAGGTCGATTCCTATCCTTAGTATAGCGACCAATTCTGTAAGTCTCTTCTAGGTCTGTGCCTGAATCACTGTCTCCCCCCTGTCTCTTTTTCTTCTTTTTCTCTCATGTACCTCGCCAATCCTTGTTTTTCTTTAAGCCCATAAACCACAATACATTTCTTCCTATCTACTGTGTCCCTGACCCAATTTGCTTTTTCGTTAATCACTTGAATGATTGTGTCTTTTGCATTATCTTGCATTTGCTGCTTGACTATTTCTTTGAAAGCAATTTCTTTATTTTCAATATTTTCTTTCCACTTCTTAATTTCCTGGATACTGTCCCCACCTAAGTTTTCTTCGATCTTTTGTGTCAATTCTTGTAATTTGTTGTTCACTTCCTGCTTTAGATTTTCGCTATTGTTATTATCATTAGTTTTCTTCTTTTCATTATCATTCTTCAGTTCATTTATGTCTCTTTTCATTTCTTTAATTTCGTTTGTAAGATCCAAGTTAGTTTTTCTCAGGTCAGAAATTTCATGGTTAGCCTTAATTAAACAATCAATTAAACCAATGACCTCTTTTCTTATGTCCATGATTTCATTTTCCCACCGAGTCCTATTTTTGCTCATCTCTCTCTCTATCTCTAATAATCTACTTAAGTTCTTTCTTTCGTACTTACCAAACCCTATGAAATCATTGTCGTAACACGTGCTTTGTTGATTGTTTACATCGCGGTTCAGTGGATTGCCGCCAGATGGCTCTGATTCGCAACTGGCTTTCGAGTCGTTTTCATTCATTTTTGCTAATTTCGAGTTAATACAATTAACTAGCACTGCATAGATACCATTTCGGGCACTCACGTTCACTCCCCACCCCTACAGTACAAACCAGGTTTTCCTTTTTCGTCGTAAATCCTCTTCTTCTTGGTCGCGCGACGACAGCGACGACGGGCGGTGCTGCTTCGACGAGCGCGCGCGCGTGTGTGTGTGTGTGTGTGTGTGTGTGAGTGTGTGTGAGTGCGTGTGTGTGTGTGTGTGCGTGTGCGTGTGTGTGTGTGTGTGCGTGCGTGCGTGTGTGTGTGTGTGTGTGTGTGTGTGTGTGTGTGTGTGTGTGTGTGTGTGTGTGTGTGTGTGCGAATGCGTGCCTATGATTGCCCTTCATTGCTTTTTGACAGACTAACCGAGGGTTGACCCCCACTGCTGCTTGGCCGAAGAGTGCGATTCGTCACAATCACAGCACAAGTACAAGATATACTAGAAGACATTACCCCTAAGAACTTAGCTGACATGAGACGACTCAACCCAGATAACACACTCACAAAACCTTTTATACTCAATGACACCAAACAAATAATAAAAAACTTCAAACACAAGACACCCAACAATCACAAATAAACAAAATAACATTATCTAACATTCCTCAACACTACAATTACTCACAAAAATCTTCAATGGAACATTCAGCATGGGATACTTCCCCGACACATTCAAAACAGCTACGCTAACATTCATACCCAAACACGGAAAAAACCTCACAGACATAAATAACTACAGACCAATATCACAACTTGAAGTCCCAGGAAAAATACTAGAAAAACTCATACTACAAAGACTCCTCAAACACTTGTATAACAATAACCTAATAAACGAAAATAAACACGGATTCACAAGAAGAAGAGGAACACACACAGCCATGGCTACAACTTACGAAACAATAGCCATAAACCAGCAACACAAACGCGGTTGTAACATAAAAGCATTTGACAAAATATGGCACACAGGACATAAAATGCACCAAACACACCTAGACATACTAACAAAAATACTTTGCAATTACCTCGAAACCAGAAAAGCACTAATATGACACCGTTATACAGGGCGACCCTTCAACATACACAGTGGAGTTCACCAGGGAAGCATCCTTTCACCAACCCTATTCAACATCTACACACATGACACCCCCAACCCAACACACGGAGTCACACACATACAATTTGCAGATGACCTAACATAAGTAATCACATACCCAAACACAAAAGGCATAAACAAATGTTAGCACAAAAAGCAACCAGAACAATAGAAACAATAAACACTTGTGAATAACAATGGAGACTCACTATCTATAGAATTATGAAGGGAATGGAATTCTTAGATAAGAATGACTTATTGAAATGGGACAATGGAAAAACAAGAGCACACGAAAAAAAACAACTAAAAAAAGATCATTACAGAAGCGATCTGAAAAAAAGCTTCCCACACAGAGTGATAGATACTTGAAACAAATTGGACATAGAAACAGTGTGTGCAAACACTATTCAATATTTTAAGAAAAAACTTGATG
>NW_027467716.1:1428079-1621540 GCF_046742065.1 Oratosquilla oratoria
GAACTCGAAGAAGAAGAAGAACTCGAAGAAGAAGAAGAAGAAGAAGAATAAGAAGAACACGAAGAAGAAGAAGAAGAAGAAGAACTCGAAGAAGAAGAAGAACTCGAAGAAGAAGAAGAATATCTCGAAGAAGAAGAAGAAGAACTTGAAGAAGTAGAAGAACTCGAAAAAGAAGAAGAAGAAGAACACGAAGAAGTAGAAAAAGAACTCGAAGAAGAAGAAGAACTCGAAGAAAAACTAAAAAAAAAAAACTTGAAGAAGAAGAAGAACTCGAAGAAGAAGTAGAACTCGAAGAAGACGAAGAAGAAATCGAAGAAGAAGAAGAAGAAGAAGAAGAACTCGAAGAAGAAGAAGTCGAAGAAGAAGAACTCGAAGAAGAAGAAGAAGAAGAAGTCGAAGAAGAAGAAGAACTCGAAGAAGAAGAACTCGAAGAAGAAGAAGAACTCGAAGAACTCGAAGAAGAACTCGAAGAAGAACAACTCGAAGAAGAAGAAGAACTCGCAGACGATGCAAAAATGTTGAAAAAAGTAAACACCGAGGAAGATTGTGAATCGATGCAGAGTGATCTGATGGTTTGACGCAGATTTGTGGAAGAGCCAACAGTTGCTGCAACTTCTTCATAAAACTTCGGTCATTGCATCCTGCACGATTCTTCGTGGTGGATCCCGTGTTGCTACTGCAGCTGTTTTTACAGTGTTTTCCACTCTCTGGACTGCCACTTCCGAAGGGTTTGGTGGATGTGTGTGAACGCCACTGCTCATTGGGGGCTGTTGTTGCTCTCAATACTGAAGGCTTGTTGTTAGGCGACCTTTAAAACCTGGTGTTGCCCCAACTTGCGTCCTTTTTGTCCTGTTGTTTTGTCAGATCCTTGGTGGTCCTGCTAGAATGTCCCACTACTTGAATATTACTCGGCTCAAGTGTCCGGGTGAGGAGGGAGGTGACGTTGTTGGCTGGTAGGATTAGTCTTCTTGTTGGTTCCTTTTGTTGTTGTCGACCTTCCATTATTTTAATTAAGTAATATTCAAGTAGTGGGACATTCTGTGAGCACCAATGTCAGTGTACTTGATAAAGCTTTAACGAGCGAAACGTTGTACTACCAATATAAGCTTCGACCTCACATGGTGTTGCCCCAACTTGCGTCCTTTTTGTCCTGCTGTTTTGTCAGATCCTTGATGGTCCTGCTAGAATGTCCCACTATTTGAATATTACTCGGCTCAAGTGTCCGGGTGAGGAGGGAGGTGACGTTGCTGGTTGGTAGGATTAGTCTTCTTGTTGGTTCCTTTTGTTGTTGCCGACCTTCCATTATTTTGATTAGCAACCCAAACATTACTATGACCGACGACCGAGCGACCGAGCGACCGACCAGTAAATTCACTTCAGTGAACTTATCTCACAAAGTGAACACAAACATGTAAACACGAACAAATAAACATGAGCGATAGAAACATAAGTCTGCGACCTTTTGAGCATATTTCATTCTGAACCTATCTCACAAAGCACTCGCCGCTAGAGGGCCAACGCAAGCAGACGTGTAGAGAGAGCTCTACCGATTTCGGAAAAATTCCAAAATATACGCTGCAACCACCCACCAGCAGTCGCAGAGAACGATATAAAGGTACAGTGCATAACCAGACAAAATTTGGGAATCCGTGGTGCTTGGACTTAGGCTGTAGAATTGGTAAAGTTCAGTCCTACCTGGCCAAACAATCCCTGTCAGGGGTTGCCATTGTTGCGCATGCGCACTGGTGCTGGTGTGACGTAGATATGTCACATCAACCACCACAGTAATTTTACGTCACACCCTTGAACCCAATCTGCCTACCTACCAAGGTAGGCAGCATGGAAACTTCTGGCCCAATCTCCCTCGAGGCCATTGAGGCCGACCTAGCATTAAGCGATGAGGATGAGATGAGTGAGGAAGACATTCACTGGCCACGGCTACCTAGACACGAACTCCGTGATCCACTAGCTCCAATGTCTGCGCTAGACATGTCACGCCCCACAACTACTCCCAAACGTTCCATAACCCACACCTCGGACAGCAATAGTTCGCCTTCTTCCCCTGCTGCCAAATCCTCAAAACGATTTGAGACATCTACTGCCCAGAGCAGCATATCTACAACAGACCACAGCGATCCACGCCCTGTAGCACAGGAGGCACCCACAAGGGGGACCTCATCGCTGCGTGACCCTCCATCCCCAGCATTTGCTCCCAGGGCTGACTACATCAAATTCCGGTTCAAGACTAACCCCTCAGTGGACATAAAACTTCGATGGCTGAATGAAATAAGCAAAGCCTTCAAACTTGACCGTAAACTGGCTGAGGTGAAGATGGCAGCAATTACATCTCAGTTTGTTTACATCTCTCGTAACCGCACAGATATTGTCAACAATGTTACGAAAGGAGAGGTATTGTCCATCTACCTTGAGGCTCAGGACTCGCAGGAAAGGCCTCGCAAATATCCCACATACCTCTTAACACGTTACCCGGTCAATATTGAACCAGCCTTGGCCAAAGAGCTGCCGGGCACCCACTCAGTCAGAAGATTCCACCATAATGGCACACCCATCAACCGCCTGGTAGTGACTTGGAGCCTTATAGAGCCACCACCACCGAGTGTCTACTTCAACTTCCTTCCATGCCTACCACCCTGTGAACTTCATAGGATGAAAGACGAACAGCCATGGTGTTACCAGTGCTGGGGCATCGGTCATATCTCACGGTATTGCGCAGCGACCGAACGGTGTGCATGGTGCTCGGGCCCTCATGACTCCCGCACTTGTTCACACCGCGCCCCTCCACCAACTGCTGCTACCCCTGACTCGGCTTCATCACAATCCCAGCCTCCCCCACCAGACACCTCGTGCTGGAAATGTCCACGATGTCATCAGACAGGGGTCAACGCCTGGCATGGTTGTGCAAAGCGTCAGCAAACCACCAATGTACCGGTTGTTAAACACATGGGTCACACTGAGTCACCACCACCTCCTGCCTCCGTCGGTAACCCCCACTCTACCTCTACTGCCTCCTCGGACTCCAAGCAAGTAGCTGCACTTCGCGATGCAGTGGCAGCCCTTTAGACTCGGGTCGCGACAATGACCGCACGTTTCGATGCAATCGAAACGTGCCTGGATAGTTTGGTTAAAAAACAGGCCACATGTGAGGTGACACTGAACTCGTTGGTTGAATCACAACAGGTAATTATTAACACCATTAGCACCATCACGGAGAAAATGGATTTTATTGCTGCTAGATTCGGCAATCTAATTGCAACCCCATACAGGGAGTCTCCCCTACGTAACACAACACCCAGTGACCCCCCCACCACCACCACTACCCCCCACACCACCACTGCCGGCCGAACCACCACCCTTGCTCATACCTCCACAACCGCCCGAACCACCACTTCTTCATCACTTGGTCGCCGATACCATAGAACTAAAATTCAATAATCAAATGAAGCTACACGTCCTCTCATGGAACGCCTGCGGTGTCACAAACTGGGCCAAACGTACAGCACTTAAAGGGTAGGTGCACTGTTACCACCCAGACATTATCTTCATACAGGAAGCATTTATAGGCCTCGCTCCACCAAAGAGGGATGCACCTTTGCTCAACCAAAACGTATCGTATGTACATCAGATCCGAAACGGATTAATTACGTATGTCCACAACACCGTCCAGCATCGCTTTCTTAAAAAAAATTTGGACAATAACACGACTTATCAGCTTCTAGAGGTAACAGTTGGCTCCGGTGTCATAAGATTATGCAATGTGTACGCTGCACCGAACGGCCTGAATCCAGCTATACTTCCACCCTCCACCACCCACGGTATGATTTATCTAGGAGATTTTAATAGTCGACACCCTGCTCTAGGAGATCTCACAGGCATTATAAATCGCAACGGGAGTCGACTTCTGGAATGCATTCAACGCAACAGGCTAACTCGCTGGGACACGGCTGGCGCCACGCATGCTCGAGGTGGTACCTTAGATCACGTCCTTACGTTTGGATTGGTGGCCTCCCAAGTCCGGTGTTCAACGATACCGACACTATTCTCCGACCACGTAGCACTCAGCGTACAATACACACTTCCTGCCACGCCATCCTCAGTGCACACCCGTATACGCATCGTACTCCCACCCAAGTACTGTCCCACATATATTTCATACATAACAAACCTCCTACCCACATTTAACCACCACTGTCCTGAACAGTTATATTTCTCCCTCGTTAACGCCACACATACTTTCTACACCCAATACGTCAAAAAGCCACACATCACACGTCATCCGAATACACACACTTGGACACTAGACAACCACATCGTTCAGGCGGAGAGGAAAGCGATGGAGGATGGCTTTGCCTTTCAGAAAAGACCAAGTCCAGAAACTCTACACCAGTATCAACTATCAAGAGATGAGTTGGTTGCTCTACAGCGTTGTGTTCAAACGGATTCCTGGAAAAAACTAACGGACAGCATTAACCATCAAACGAGTGTTGGCACCATGTGGCACCTCATCAACAAGGTGATAAAGAAAAAACATCACAGTGCCCTCCATCATAGTCCTACACAGTTTGCACAAGACCTTGTTGATGCCTGGTCAGCACAGGCACGAACCAGCAACCTCCCACCATACATACACGACGCTCTCTCCACCCACAAAAACTATCGTGCACTCCGACTTGCCTCTGCCTTGCTGAAGACCGATGAAGAAGATGAGGAGATAACCGAACAAGAGCTGCGAAGAGCCCTCGCCAAGGGTAAGGCGACAGCTCCTGGTGATGATGGCATCACCTACGCCGTCCTCCGAGTACTCCTGGACGTACCTGGTAACCCCCTCCTCCAGCTGTATAATCTCTGCTACAACCTGGGATATGTACCACAGGACTGGACTTACAGCACAATAGTACCGATTCCTAAACCTGGCACTGACAAATTCCGACCTGTATCTCTCACCTCTTGTTTCTGTAAACTATTGGAACGCATTCTTCTATCACGTCTGATGTTCCGGATACAAGACAAGCTCTCACCCCGACTGTACGGCTTCCTGCCCCAACGAGGAACACACCACTCCCTCATGGAACTCTGCACACGCCTCTGTCCCACCAGTGTAGTGGCTTTCATTGATTTGTAAAGCGCATTCGACATCGCCAACAGGGACATTATCCTCGACCAACTTGTTGACTTTGACATCAAAGGAAATTTACTGAGGTGGATAAGAGGATACCTGCGGAACAGGAACTCACGTGTATTGTTTAATGGAGCGTACAGCAATACCAGAGAGTTTGAACTCGGTACTCCACAAGGAGGAGTACTCAGTCCATTTTTATTTAACATCCTTATGCATCGCTTTCTCTCTCTGCTTCCTGACATCGACGGTACAACAATCACTTGCTATGCAGACGACATATGCATTCATTCAAGATCACCACAAGACATGCAACGTTTCCTTCAATCATTTCATTTGTCATCCTCCTCATACGGGCTGGTCATCTCACCAGAAAAGAGCAGAATTTTATCTTTTCGCCCAGCAAGAACTTTGCCAGAATTCACCATTGGCAACACCATCGTGCCATTGTGCTCACAGTACCTTTACCTGGGGGCACCAGTTCGTATCACACCTTCCATCCCAGCAAGACAACGCGTATATCCAATTGTCCAAGACCTGCTAACCCGGCTACAGAGACGACTGACTCCTATTAGGTGGTTAACCAACAATATTGCTGGAGTGTCCATCCTTGTCGCCAGAACTATATATATCACATTCATTCGATCAGTGGTTGATTACCTCTCTCCCGCACTTAGTCAGCTTTCCAAAACTACTTTACAACCACTTGAAAAATTCCAAAACCAGGCAATGAGGCTCATTTTAGGCTGCCCTACCACAACCAGGATCGTCAATATGCAGCAAGAACTTCGTCTACCACCAATTGTAGAGAGAATATACTCAAATGTTACTTACTTCACTATCAAGTGCCTGCACTACCCCCACTTATCTCCCCACTTTTGTCACATAATCCAGACCTCGATTGATTTGGCAGAGCCTCGACCTCAGCTTCGTCCCGGTGGCTGCTCACTGGTCCTTAACATCAATTCAAACATTCGGAGGCTTAACATAAACATTTTAATAGAGAACGAGGACCCTGGCCTCCCACCTTGGCAGACACCCATGCCAACAGTCACCTATACTCCAACTACCAAGTCCGACCTACCACAGCTCCAGAAACAACTAGCCTTAGAAACTATCGCCGGTCTGTCATCTTCTTTAAATGCGGCCCATCATCTCTTCACTGACGGTTCTTTGCAGGAGAACGGTAGTGCTGGATGTGCTGTGTATTCCCCCAGGATAGAGCCACCACTAGGGAACTGGGCAGGCCGTCGACTCCCTAATTCGTCAAGCTCCACGTATTGTGAGTTGCATGGGCTCCTGGACGCTGTTACTTTGCTGACACGGACTGGAGAAAACGG
The DNA here is from genome assembly GCF_046742065.1 of Oratosquilla oratoria. Lineage (NCBI taxonomy): Eukaryota > Metazoa > Arthropoda > Malacostraca > Stomatopoda > Squillidae > Oratosquilla > Oratosquilla oratoria. The sequence continues at coordinate 1,434,554 of NW_027467716.1, forward strand.
CTTGATCATCTGCGACTCTCAGTCAGTCCTCCGCGCTCTCTCATCTACCAAGCCTGAACACCAATAAGTGGTAACACAAATAATGCGACAACTGGCCACAACTCACGAAAACTCACAGATGGTACACTTCCTGTGGATTCCATCCCATATTGAACTCCTAGGCAATGACACCGCTGATCGGCTAGCAAGGACAGCCTGTAGTATGGATCCACCAGCTGCCACTTCTACTACTGCCTTCCTACCTTCTTACAAGCGAATGGTAAGACAAGCTGCCTGCTCCCCTACTCGCCGCCGTAGCAATGCTGAGAGGGCTACAAGTGTATCCATCCAACACTACGAGAATTTTCTTCCTCTTCCCTATAAGTATAAACGTAATGGACTTATTGTGAGAAGACATAATGTTGTGAGTGCCCGACTCAGGCTCGGCTACAGACCAGTGTGGCAAGTGGGTGAGACTGAAGGTGTACCGAGGTACTCATCGTGCAGGCTGTGCGACACCCCTATTGCCAACAGTCTAGAGCACTACTGCATTGATTGCCCCATGATAGCCCCTTTAATACCTCATTGACAATCAGTTCTTGATGTCTGTATATATTTGCTTGAAGGTGATAAATTAGAATTAATCCTATTGCAACACCCTCACTTTGGTGGATGTTAAAGTATACATAAATAAATCAGTCAGTTATGATTCGGAAATGTTTTAAGTATCACTAATAATCTGTATATAGTTATCTTTTCCACTAGGTTTGTTGTTCCCTGAACATAATAACAAGGAATGTCTGTAGTATGGATCTGCCAGCTGCTACAACTATTGCCCTACTACAAATGGATGGTACGATAAGCCGCCACTTCCCTACACGTCACCGTGGTAATGCTGAGAGGACTTCAAGTGTAACCATCGAACACCACAAGAATGTCCTTCCACTTCCACATGCATACAAACGCAGCGAACTTCTGGTGAGACCACACAATGTTATACGTTCCCGACGCAAACCCGGCTACCGCACGTTGTAGACGGGTGAGACCAGAAAGGTGCCGAGTTACACATCGTGCAGGCTGCGCTACACCCCATATGCCAACAACTTTGATACCTCATCGACGATTACTTATTATTATATGTAAATATTTGCCAGAAGGTGATCACTGTATAAATTTTTGTATCACCCGCACTAATGGGTGATAAACTACAAATAATTCCTTCAGTTATGATTCGAGAGTGTCCTGTGTGTCACTAGTACTCTGTACATAGCTACACTTTTGTACTATTTATGACGCTCCTTGAGCGTAACAAATTGATTAAAACAATATCTCACAAAGTAAATACAACTGAACACGTAAATACAAATACGAAAACACAAGCAATTGAAACATAAGTCTGCGACCATTCTGACCGGTTGATAGTAAAATCGCTATTGTTATAGTCGCTGTTATAATGCGGTCACTATTATGACAGTCGCTGTTTTGAAAGTCGCTCACCTGCTTACGTCGCCCTTATGAAGCCGTTATTATGACTGTCGCTGATTTGACAGTCGCTATCCGGCCCGGATCCCACATATATATATATATATATATATATATATATATATATATATATATATGTATGTATATATGTACATATATATATATATATATATATATGTATATATGTACAAATATATATATATATATATATATATATATATATATATATATAAAGTGTTGCCATAAGAAGAATTCCTTAGAAGAACCTTTATCCCCATGTTCAACTGCTTTCAACATCCTTCGCCGATGACCTGAGCTATCTCAAGAAAGTTTCGGCAAAAGAAATCCCTTGAAATCCCTTCACCGTTGGACTGAACGACCTTTAAATATCTTTTGTCATATACTAACCTTCTTTGACTTGTTTTGTCCTGGAAAGTGTTGCTTTGTGAAATCCTGACTTATAGAAAAGCGTTTTCTATCATTCGACCCCTTGAGTATTGCCTGTAACCAAAAATTCGATTTCCTGACAATATTTTTAACCGAAAATTAGCCTGCTTTGAAAAAATTTCTTGGTAGAAAATTTGACAGCCTTAAAAATCAGTCAACAGTAATTAAACCAGACTTCACAGGAAAGACTGGTTATCTCTCCAAATAGTGGGGTCTTTCTTCATCTGAACAAAATCATCTAACATAAGCCAGAGTCGAGTAAAAAAAAAAAAAAATTCAAGCAAAGGCCGGGGCGAAAAGTCCCCACCCTTATTCGTGCATTGGGTCCTCCCATCTCCCGACTAGAATCGTCTGACATAGTAATTTCTACCTCCAACGGATCAATCGAAAGTCCTATCAAAGATATTGTCCTCTGGGTTATCATGGACTCAGCGATTGAGTTGGAATTTCAGCTCCCAATAGGAGCGTCTTTGTTTACACTAACTGCCTGAAGTGGTCACCAAGTTCACAGCACTTTTGCAATCAGGAAGGCTCAGGATAAGTTACAAAATAAGAACAACAGTGCCTGGGAACTAACTTCACTCAAACGGGTTTCGAGCCTGCAATCTGCTCAGCAAACCTTCTACTAACAAACAACGAGCGGATTTATTTAGCTGGTACTCGTCAAGCTATTAGGTGGCGTTGTTGTATGGAGGTTACGTCGTGTCTATTGACCTATGTGCCAGATCAAGTGGAGGCCACCAGGATCTCTCTGTTTATGTGCGCGCGCACGCGCGCGCGTGTGTGTGTGTACATATAAGATTCTATGGGCAGTAATAGGCTTTTCCTCAACTGGGAAAAGAAAACGGTAATATTGCCGTCAGAGTAAACAACATATGTCGCCATCGTTAACTTGGTTAAATAATGTCATGGCAAACATTTCCACATGTTCCATATACCAAAGCTCTTGCACGTGATTTTCAGAGCCCTCTTGCGTATTGGAACACTTCTGCATGCTAAGAACCGATCTCACGTTCTCTGAAACCAATCTACGTGATGGTACACGATCTCACTTGCTGATAGCCTATCCGGAATGGTGGCGAGTCATTTCACGTCATAGGTTAATTCAATAAATAAAATCCTACATATGCACCCACTGGGCTATAATCATGTCTTGTACATTAGCCTCGCTCTGTCTTCCCTGATCAAATCATATTTCCAAATAAACTCCACCACCACCCCTCGCCATCAGACATGACTGATGACGAGATCGTTCAATTGGTTGGCGACTTCTGGGGATTCCTCAGTCCTGACCTCGCCTCACCTCCCCAATTAAATAAGCACAATATTTCACCAGGGAAAGAAACCCTGGTGAAGTGTCGAGTTCGGAATGCAATAAAGTAGCCTTCTCTCTCCCATCCGATCTCGTGTATCAGGTTAAAGAGAGTAGATGTGATGATTAGGCAAAAATATAGTTTGATCGAGAACGGCAACGCCAGCCGAGACAACTACGTGGGCCAAGCATCAAACTCGCTGAAGCCATGTCAGGTTGCGAGTTGCCAACCTTGCAGACTGGAAGCGCCTCCACGTGTTGATAAGATTACAGATTCGAAACCCGCCTGAGTCAACTGAGTTTCCAGATTCCACTGGGGTAAAACTCCCCAAAAATTGTTCTTATTTTGTAGCTTCCCCTGAGTCTTCGTGCCTTTGCAAATACAGGGAGCTTGATGACGTGTACAGGGCGCTACTATAAACAAAGGTGCTCCTCCTAGGAGCTAAAATTCCAGCTCCATCGGTGACTCCAACATTTGACTGGACTTTCGATCAGTCCTCTGGAAGGAGAGAATGGTTTGTCAGACGAATCTAAGAAGTTTCTGAGAGGACCCAATTGATGAAAGGCATATCTTACACTTGATTCTGGGTAATGTTGGACGATTTTGTTCAGTTGGGTAGAGGTCGCTGGATTTAAAGAGATTGCCAGTTCACCATAGAAGTCTGTTTTAATCACTCATGACTGATTTTTGAGGCGGGCAGATATTTGGCAAAGAAGATAGATTTACAATTTTCTGATAGATATTTTCTGGGAAGTCGAATTTTTGATTGAAGGTAATATTAAAGATGCTCTATATTTGGTCGAAGGTCTCTCAAAAGCAGTCAACTATTCACGGGGAAGCGTTCTCCCCCCCCCCCAAAAAAAAAAGCGAGAGTCAGCATATGACTGAATGCTTTTGAATACAGTTCAACCCAATGTAGGAGGAATTTCAAAGCAACACCTTTTGGCGAATACCTGAGGGTAGCTGGACTCAACAATGAATGCTTTTGAAAGTAGTTCAACATGGGGAGACACGCTCCTCAAGCCAATTCTTTTCATGGCGCGATGATTTTAACTCATTTCACGTTTTAAAGTCATTTCAAAGGGAATTTTCCTCGTGAATTTCATGAATTGAGATTTAAGGGTGCTCAGTTCCGAAATACAAAATTCTAGAGGTACGTCGGGGTCGAAGGCATCCTATGGTTGCGTTTTCAAGAAAGTTCAATTTGGGGTTGATTTTTGTTATTTAACTCGGGGTCCAGATGACAGAGGCCTTCGAGACAATTCTATTTTGGGATTGCGGGGTTCTCAACGCTCTCCGACTTGAAGATGGAAGTCTTCTCTTTGAGGTTGAGGGTTTTCCAATGGTGGTTGAAGGGTTTTCGAGGAACTCCGTCTTGGGATGGAAGTCTTCTTATGGGTTCTTGGGGAGTTTCAACTTCTGGTTATGAGGTGGGGATTTTGGGAGAGATAGCTTAGGACCGGGTCATTTTACCAGAAGTTGAGGAGCTTAGTGTAGTGACTTAAGGTAAGAACGCATGCTTTATTCTATGGCAATTTAGGCTCACGCGTGTTTTTATTGGCAATTTAGGCTCAATATACATATAGCAATTTAGGCTACAAAATTATATTAGATACTTACACTAGCTCCGAAAATATAATATAACTTACCTGTTGTGAAGTAACTCCCCGATTAGACCATTTAGGATCCTCGCAGCGACATGAGCGCGCTCACTCAAGATTTCTTCGCAGATTTTAGACAGAACCCGAAGCATGGCTGTGTACGTACACCAGCATGTGCGTATGTATGTATGTATGTATGTATGTATGTATGTACGTGAGTAAGCTTGTATGTATATATATATGAACATTTGTATTTGTGTATGTATATATATGTACATATATATATATATATATATATATATATATATATATATGTGTGTGTGTGTGTGTGTGTGTGTGTGTGTGTGTGTGTGTGTGTGTGTGTGTGTGTGTGTGTATGTATGTTTATACATATGAATGTGTGTGTGGATGTATAGATATATAGATATATATATATATATATATGAATCTATATATATATATATATATATATATATATATATATATATATATATATATGTATGTTTATATGTATGCATGTATGTACAGACGTATGTATGTATGTATGCACTATGTACATGTGTATGTATGTATGTATGTATGTATGTATGTATGTACGTACGTATGTATGTATGTATGTATGTATGTACAGTATGTATGTATGTATGTATGTATGTATGTATGTATGTATGTATGTATGTATGTACGTACGTATGTATGTACGTATGTATGTATGTATGTATGTATGTATGTATGTATGTATGTATGTATGTATGTATGTATGTATGTATGTATGTATGTATGTATGTATGTATGTATGTATGTATGTATGTATGTATGTATGTATGTATGTATGTATGTATGTATGTATGTATGTATGTATGTATGTATGTATGTATGTATGTATGTATGTATGCACAGAAGACAAGGAAATGTACGACAAAAAATAGAGGTAAAGATATTTGGGTGAGTGTAGAAAAGACATACCGGTAAGGGCGTAAGAAAAAAATGTTTCAGAACTTTTCAGAGTAAAAAGACTTCGGGCAAAGTGTCTCCATAGAGATGAAACTCGAAAAGAAAATTGATAGAGGGATGGAAGAGGCCATGTGATGATGCAGAAAGAGGGAATAAAGCAGATTCGGGTAAAGATCTCGTAGAATTTTCTAAAAGGAAGAAAGACTAAAGTGGTAGAAGGAACTCTATTACAGAGTGAAGAACTCTGGATGACTATTAGTATACAGTATACTGTGACCATGTACCCCGAGAAAGAAGCCAAGATACAACAGTCAACCCTGTAAAAATTATAACAAGTATCTATATGCATATATACATATGCATATACATATAGATATACATATGCATATATATATATATATGTATATATATATATATATATATATATATATATATATATATATATATATATATATTAGTATAAATGGGCAGTAAGTTTTCTTGTAGACATGTTCGATTGAAGACCAGAGCTAATTCAATATCCACTATCTTCTTAGTGATTTTCTCAATTTTTCTAATAGTTTGTTTGATTCTTGAGGGGAGGTCAAACACAATACTTCCGAGATCCATGATGTTATTGAACGAAAAATAGAACACAAAATATAAATACAAGCTTTCGGTTGAGTCATCCAACCATCTTCAGGTAAGTGAGATTACATATACAGAACAGGAGTTTAAATACAAGTAAAAAGGGGGGAACTAGGAGAGTTAGGAGTCAGGGTCTGGACGGAGGTGAGGTCTTCGTATCAACAGGACGTCGCTGGACAGCTGGTCACGGTATCCGGACGTTTGGGCCTTGTTGCCACGCAGCCTCGCTGTGTAGTTGTAAGGTACTAACTGTGTCTGTCTGTATATTAATGATATTGATATTGTGTAATGATATTGTGTAATGATATTGTGTAATGATATTGATATTGATATTGATATTGATATTGATATTGATATTGATATTGTGTAATGATATTGTGTAATGATATTGTGTAATGTAGACTCTTTCTAACATGTGTAGTTTCTTGGTGTTGTTACATTGTTACATTGTTTAAGTATTTTTGTGTTGTTGACTAAATCTTGTCTGCTTGGAGTTTTGTTGTGTGTTTGTGTCATGTGTTTGCGTATACTTCCTTCACGGGCGTGCATTGTGAGTCTCCTGCTCACAGAGGTAGTGGTAACACCAATATAAGAAGCATTGGGGAGAAGTTTGCAACCTTCTTCTGGGCAGGAGAATTGGTATACCACATTTGTCTGTTTGAGGAGAGAGTTGTTTTTAGTCATGTCATTTTTCATGATAAGGTTAGAGACTTTTGTGTTTTTGTAGTATATGATGAGGGTCAATTTGTCGTGTGGGTTGGTGCATGTGACGTTACGTGCGAGGATGTCTTTGAGGACACGTTCGTCTGTTTTGTGTGCTGGTGTCATTTGGTTTTTGTAATAAACTGTGTGTGTGGAATGTGTGTTGTTTTGTCCGTGTTGTGTTGTGTTGCGTGTGATGAAAAGTCTCGTCTCTTTTTCAATGAGAAAGTTGGGAAAACCGTTGTTAATGAGGATTTGTTTAACGCGCATTATTTCAGAGTGAAAATTTTCCCAGGAAGAGCAGTTTTTATATGCGCGTCGAAGGTATGCCCGAATTGAGAAAATCACTAAGAAGATAGTGGATATTGAATTAGCTCTGGTCTTCAATCGAACACACACACACACACACACACACATATATATATATATATATATATATATATATATATATATATATATATATATATATATATATACATATATAAATATATACATATATATATATATATATATATATATATATGTGTGTGTGTGTGTGTGTGTGTGTGTGTGTGTGTGTGTGTGTGTGTGTGTGTGTGTGTGTGTGTGTGTGTGTGTGTGTGTGTGTGTGTGCGTAAGAGGCCGGTAGATAGAGATAGACATTTAGGTAGATCGAGGGGTAGGTGAAATGATATGTAAATTTTACCCATTTGTTATGATACAATGGCCGACGGGAAGTTGCTGAATTTGCTTATTCTAGCTTACCGTCTTGTATTTACAAATATTGGTTGAAGCGGCGATCAAAGGTGATGATGTGACTAATATGTAAACTCTGAGCTCGTTCTTCTTGCGAAAAATTGCTTGCGTAATCAATATTGCTTGAGACAGTATAACAGTCTTTCTGATTGGAGAAAAGGTTGGAGGAGGAGAAAAATCATTGGTGCATGGAGGTAAAGTCACGCCCTAAAAGGGTGACACTGATTTGTAACGTTCAAAATTATTGGATGAATTAAATCGTGATGTCGGAGCAGACTTGGCTTGGTGAATGTAACAGGATTCCAGGTGGGAGTCCTTGGTGTACCTTATCTAAAAACGATGTAGAGAATTAGTGAAGAAGAAAATCAAGAAAATTTAGACCAGTTTGCTTACCCAATTATTAACTTGCTACAGAAGATATAGTGGAACATAATTAAAGAGAAGGACTAGGCATAGGGCCTACAGAAGACAAATTTTACTAAGTGTTAGTGTTAACGAAGCTAACATATATATGCATATATATATATATATATATATATATATATATATATATATATATATATATATACAGGTAAACGTCGACTTACGATGGCCGCGACTTACGATTTTTCGACTTTACGATGACGACGACGACGATATGATATATTTAACCCCTTCCATACGGTGCCGCACACGTAGGCGTCATGAGGAGCAAGTGGATTCGCGAGGCTGCCATATCGGCGTCTTGATTATATTTATTGTAGTCGCCCCTGTGTTTTTACATTCTCTCAAATGTGCCCTGAATCCCATTCTCTGTGGTTTTCAAAATTCGCGGGTGAAAGAGAGAACGATCGATATAAGCGGTGACTATATTTTATGATGCGAGTATTATTACGGCACGTCGTACGGCTGGCATATATACGTACGTCAGGATGATAATACATACATGATACATGTATATAAAAAATACATATTATAGTGTTTGAATATGGTAAAAAGGATAAAAATAATTAAATAAACTACTGTACATGTTTAATAGGCTATATTCAGTATCTCTGGTGGTTAATATACAGGTAGGCTAGGTACAGTGACCACGGAACAGAGTGATACACAAATTGGGGATCGACTTATGATGAAATCGTCTTACGATGGCTCTATCGAAACCTAATGCCATCGTAAGTCGACGTTTACCTGTATATATATATCTGAATCTCTAGAGGCTCTGCCAAGGGATTCGAACCCTGACCTGTACATGCATAATCACGAAGCCAAGACACGAGCCATTGAGCCTTGTACAATGTTACAAATAGACTGCACAATATATGTATATATATACATATATATATATATATATGTATATATATACATATATAAATATACATATACACACATATATATGGACTTACATATATATATATATATATACATACATAAGTACACATACATATATAAACATATATGTATATATATATATATATATATATATATATATATATATATATATATATATATATACGTATTTGGAATGTATAAATTAGATAACTTTATAACATACAAAATTGTTGACAGTAGCCGGCTCAAATGTCTGGCAGTGCTTAGAGAGTAAGGTCACAATGAACTTGTCCTAATTCCTCCCTAGTGTGCTTTTTTTCTTGTATAAATATTGTCACTGTTTTATTACTATGTACCTTTGAAAATGTCTTAGACGAAAACGTTCGGTCACCTTTCATTTTATTTTCCAAGCGGTTTTATTGCACATTTTGTGAATCACGTGTTTTTGTTGTTTATTCATATACATACATATATATATATATATATATATATATATATATATATATATATACATATATATATATATACATATATATATATGTATATATATATATATATATATATATATATATATATATATTTGTGCATTTCGGCAGCAATCTTTCTCTAATGCATGTAGTGTTAAATGCGACGGAAATCTCAGCGTTGATGAGCTTTTTCTGAAGACTTTCAATTCTTCGAAAGAGGCGTTTTTCATCCTTACTTAAGGAATACAGGAATTCTCCGAAAGTGTAGGGCATGGAGACGAATAAAGTCGATTCTATTATTTACTGGCAGGACGTTTCGTAAGTCTTGTTACATTTTCAACTAAATACAATGGTTTTGATATATGGTTATAAATGCAAAAAACTAACATTGGGAAAGGTCTATACAATATTGCTGGACATTTAGATACATGGCGCTCCGTGGGGAGCCTTATCGGGGGAGTGGCGAAATGTCCCTACTAGAGGGAAGGGTCAGGAGATCACCACTCTGGATATTTATTGAGGGTGATAAATCTTTTATATAAAGGGCTTCCAGTAGTGAAAGGCGATGGACATCATCATTCTGGTCCAGGATTATGGTGCCTTTAACCAGAAGTTCTCTCGTCGGGGGGATTCCATGTTCGTGTAGGTAGTGATTTTTTATGGATCCTGCTTGTAGGTGGCAAGTGAGGCGTCTGGAGAGGCGAGTAGTCGTCATTCCTACATAAGATATACGAGTTCCACAGTCCTCGTGTTGGCATGTATGCATGTAGATGACGTTTCTCCTCTGGAGGGGTTCTGGGGGAGGGAAGAGGTTATTTCTTAATAAAAGTTTGGAAGACTTCTTAGACTGGTAAAAGATAATAAAAATGAGATATTGTCCTCGGGTATCGGTTTTACGTTGCGGCGGATGATATTCTTCATAACACTTTCTTCAGTTTTATGTGCTGATGCCATGTGGCTTTTGTAGAATAGTTTAATGGGTGTCTTGTTTGGGGCGTCGGTATGGGGGTTATATCCAAGGTACCATCGGTCAACTTCATCCTTAATGGCTTTCTCTACAAGGTAATTAGGGAAACCGTTGTTTACTAGAACTTGGGAGATCCGTTCGAGTTCGTGGTGAGCAGACGTCCAGTCTGAACAGTGGGTGAGTGCCCTCCTGACGTACGCATTAATTGTGGACTTTTTATATCTTACGGGGCACTCACTTTGTCCATTTAGGCACCGTCCATCGTTTGTTGATTTGACGTAGACACTGGTTTTGTATCCAGTGTCAGAGTGGGAGACTTGTACATCTAGGAAAGGAAGGGAGCCATTTATGCTATTTTCGTTAGACGCCGAATCCTTATATACGAACATAAATGTTGATAGAACAATCGAATTTATCATCCAGAGAGTCTACCACAATGACAACACCCCTACCTTAGATATTCCTGAACACGCTCTACGCTCTCTTCTCCAACTGTGCACTAAAGAAGTGCCTTTTAGAAGCCCAAGAGGACATATGTATGTACAAACAGACGGCTTAGCAATGGGATTCCCTCTTGGAGTCCTATTTGCTAATTTCTTTATGGGAACAATAGAAGAAAAGATCCTGTCTGAGAAGAAACCTAATATCTACTGCAGATATATAGACGACATCTTCGTCAGGTTCAATACTGCTGACGAATTAGAAGACCTCCGCCAGAGACTCATAGAAGAATCAGACCTCACCTTCACCATCGAAAATTGCATAAATGGCTCCCTTCCTTTCCTAGATGTACAAGTCTCCCACTCTAACACTGGATACAAAACCAGTGTCTACGTCAAATCAACAAACGATGGACGTTGCCTAAATGGACAAAGTGAGTGCCCCGTAAGATATAAAAAGTCCACAATTAATGCCACCTACAAGCAGGAGCTGAACCATTGTTCAGGCCTAACTGATCAACATCAGAGCACATCTTCACGCTTCGCAAGGATGCCTATTAGCACCCAGTCTCTTTAACTTGGCCCTGGAATGGGTATTCCGACAAGTAGTGAGGGATGGCAGTGGAGTTATGATAGGCAGTTTAGGGCTAAAAGAACTCGCCTATGCAGATGGCGTGGTCATCCTCGCAGAAGACATGAGATCTTTAGATTTGGCATTCTGTGAACTTGTGGGAGTCGCTGGAAAAATAGGGTTAAGAGTAAGCGAAACTAAAACAAAGCTTATGCACGTCCAGAGGAGAAGACCGTTTGCTGGTGGACATGTTATTGTAGCGGGATTCAACTTGGAGCTTGTTGACAGTTTCACATACCTTGGCTACAAATAGTCACCAGAAAATGATATATATCTCGAAGTGGATGAGCGCATCAGAACCACAACGAAAGCGTTACACGGATTAAGATCTTTGTTCAATTCAAATATTACAAAGGATTACAAAGGCGGAGCATGCCGACAGGAGACCTTTTGGTCCATATCTAGGTCGGATGCGAAAAAATCATAATAATAATAATAAAATAATAAATAAAAACTATGATAATGTAAATAACAAATAAAATACATAAATAAATGCATAGGTATAGTTAAATAATAAACAAACAGGTAAATAGTAAATAATAATAAATTGACATACAACTAATAATAAATGAAAATCAAGTAGACAAATGATAACACAACAAAAACAAATAATATAAAATAAATTATAATCATTACAGCATCTTGCTTAGGTGTTTATCTAAATGATTCTTAAACCTTCGAACTGAACTACATTGCACTACCTGTGCAGGAAGTTTATTCCATTCATTAACTACACGGCTGGCAAACTTGTTTCTACCTACTTCCAAATTGAATCTATTTCCGGACAGTTTGAGACCATTGTTTCTTGTCTGATTCTCATTCAATGTGAAAATGTTGTCACTTTTGATGTTGTCAATTCCCTTTAGAATTTTAAAGACCTGTATCAAGTCACCTCTGAGTCTACGCTTTTTTAGGGAAAACAGATTCATATGTTTTAGTCGATTTTCGTATGATTTATTTTTGATATTTGGAATCAGTTTTGTGGCTCGCCGTTATACTTTTTCCAGTCTGTCAATGTCTTTAATGAGATTCGGTGACCATACGGAAACAGCATATTCCAAATGTGGACGAACTAACGATTTATATAGCTTGTTAATGAGTGATGGACTTTTGAAATCAAAAGATCGCGCAATCAGTCCTAGAATCTTATTTGCTATCTAGAAAAACAAAGACAAGGCTACATTCAACCATGATACGGCCTGGGATCACATTTGGGGCCGAAACCTGGAGCCACAACCAACTCACAGAGACAAAATTACTCAAATTTGAGAATAATACTCTCAAATCAATCTGCGTCCGGTATATGATGTCGAGTTAAATTTATGGAGAAGGCGTTACACACGTGAAGTCCGGGATCTAATACCCATGCCTCAAGTGACTGACCACATTAGATCATCGAGAATAAAGTGGGCAGGAGACCTCGAGAACGCCCCCTCACTAGATGGAAGAATGTGGTGGAGAAGGACTTGCGAACCCTGGACGTCGACCCCGACGATATAGAGATGTTAGTAGCAGATCGGAGAGTCTGCAGGCATCTTGTTGCAGTGGCCAGGGGCTTCAGTGGGCCTCTAGCGCCAGAGGAGTTATATATATATATATATATATATATATATATATATATATATATATATATATATATATATATATATATATATATATATATATATGCAAAGAAATCACAAAACACACGTGATGAACTGTTTTTGCAGAAACCACCGGGAAATTAAAAAAAAACAGATACCGAACGTTTTCGTCTATTAAGACATTTTCAAAGGTACCTTTGAAAATGCCTTAATAGACGAAAACGTTCGGTAACTTTTTTTTCAATTTCCCGGTGGCTTCTGCAAATATATATATATATATATATATATATATATATATATGTATACATATATATATACTGTATATATATACATATATATGTATATATATACATATATATATATATATATATATGCATGTATGTATATCTAAGTCTAAATAAAAATATTCTTCTAAAAAACGCTGTGGAAGTCGGGGACAGGTGGTATTACGGTGACACTTTGTCCTAAAAATATTCTTGAAAAAGCGCTTGGGTAAGTCGGGGTCAGGTGGTATTCTTCTTCTTCTTCTTCTTCTTCTTCTTCTTCTTCTTCTTCTTCTTCTTCTTCGCGTTCTTCTTCCCGTTCTTTTTCTTCTTCTTCTTTTTCTTCTTCTTCTTCTTCTTCTTCTTCTTCTTCTTCTTCTTCTTCTTCTTCTTCTTCTTCGCGTTCCTCTTCTTCTTCTTTTTCTTCGCGTTCTTCTTCTGCTTCTTCTTCTTCTTCTTCTTCTTCTTCTTCTTCTTCTTCTTCTTCTTCGCATTCTTCTTCGCATTCTTCTTCTTCGCGTTCTTCTTCTTCTTCTTCTTCTTCTTCTTCTTCTTCTTCTTCTTCTTCTTCTTCTTCTTCTTCTTCTTCTTCTTCTTCTTCTTCTTCTTCTTCTTCTTCTTCTTCTTCTTCTTCTTCTTCTTCTTCTTCTTCTTCTTCTTCTTCTTCTTCTTCTTCTTCTTCGCGTTCTTCTTCTTCTTCGCGTTCTTCTTTGCGTTTTTCTTCGCGCTCTTCTTCGCGTTCTTCTTCGTATTCTTCTTCGCGTTCTTCTTCGCGTTCTTCTTCGCGTTCTTCTTCTTCGCGTTCTTCTTCGCGTTCTTCTTCCTCGCGTTCTTCTTCGCGTTCTTCTTCACGTTCTTTTTCGCATTCTACTTCGTGTTCTTCTTCGCGTTCTTCTTCGCGTTCTTCTTCCTCGCGTTCTTCTTCGCGTTTTTATTCGCGTTCTTCTTAGTGTTGGGGATCCCGTGTTGGGGTTCCGCCCCGAGGCCGAGGTCGAAGGGGAAAACGAGGGATTAGAGCGCGAAAAGCTGCGGCCGTAGGCCTCTGTTTGCGCAGCCAAGCCGCCGGCGAAGCCGGGGAGGGCGAAGCCCGCGGCTTGTATATACATATATATATATATATATATATATATATATATATATATATATATATATATATATAATATGTACATACATACATATACCAAATGTTTTTTCCCCTACACGGGGGGTAGCTAAAAAAAAAAGGCATAGAAAACATTCCCACCCATTCCATTTCCTATATATTCTACTTCCCTCCACCCTCCTCCCTCCCTCTTATCTTGGCACCTCCTGGATGACGGGTCATCCCTGCATCCTGTCCACTGCCCTGGGTCAGAAGCAGTGTCGCAAGATGCAACACATCCACAGCAAGGCCGCTTCATAAATTCGGCGACCCCCCCTCCCCTTTCCGTCCCCTCATGCAGAAAAGGAAAAGACGGGGAGAAATCCCTTCGGGCTGCGTCAATTTTTTTTTTCTCATACATACTTCCTCACCCCCATCCCCCACCCACTCCCCCTCATGCATCACAGCATCATCTATACATAATCCCTCTCCATTCACCCTTATCTTCTGTCCTCTCCAACTCTTCCTCCACAGACATTCCTCTCTTTTGTAATGCCCCTTTCACCCCATCCATCCATCTCATCCTAGGATGCCCCCTCATATTCACTCCTTCCACCTCTGCCTTCCACACTTCTTTTACTAATCTTTCTTCACTCATTCTTTCCATGTGTCCAAATCATCCTAATATTCTTTCATCAACCCTATCTCCTAACTCCTTTTCCACCCCTGTTCTCCTCCTCACCTCCTCATTTCTCACTCTATCTAGCCTAGTAACCCCTATCATACTTCCCAGGCATTTCATCTCAAACAAATTCAAACTCCTTCCTTCTTCCTCTCTTATGTTCCATGTTTCTGCCCCATACAGTGCTGTTGGCACAATCACTCCTTCATACAACCTCCTCTTAGCATCCATTCCCAGATGTCTATTCCTCATTACACTTTTTAATCCTCCAAGGCATTTACTCGCTTCTCTCAATCAACATTCTACCTTCACCAACCCACTGCTCCCTTTCCTGCCACATTCGCACACAAGTATCTAAAACTATCCACTTCCTCCAGTCTGTCACCCATAAGGCTCACCTCCATCCTGCTGTCACTCTCTCCCCTTGTACATCTCATCATCTTACTTTTGCTCATATTTATCTTCAGCTTCCTTCTTTCACACACCTTCTCAAACTCTGTCAATAACTTCCTCAATCCCTCCTCTGATCCTGCTACAAGCGCAGTGTCGTCAGCAAACAACAACTGGCTCACCTCCCACTTTTCTCCATTTTCTTTAGTCATCTCCAACCCCTGACCCACTACCCTTGCATTCACCTCTCGCACTACCCCATCCATGTAAAGAGTGAACAGCCAGGTCGACATAACACATCCCTGACGAAGTCCCACCTTTACCTCAAACCATTCACTCTCTCCATTTCTAATCCTAACACAAGCTCTACTACTCTCATAAAAACTCTTGGCTGCTCTTAACAGCTTTCCTCCTATCCCATATATCTGCAGTACCTCCCACAGTGCCTTCCTGTCTACCCTCTCGTAAGCCTTTTCCAGATCCATAAAAGCCCAAAAAACATCCTTACCTTTTCCTAAAGCTTTCTCACATATCTGTCTTACCACAAAAATCTGATCTACACAACCCCTACCTGTCCTAAACCCACACTGTTTCTCACCGATTACTCCCTCTGTTCCTCTCCTAATTCTCTCAATCAAGATCCTCCCATAAGCCTTCCCAACTACACTCAACAAGCTGATCCCTCTGAAACTACTACACTCACACTTGTCCCCTTTTCCCTTGTAAAGCGGAACTATACAGGCACTCCTCCAGTCCTCCGGCACTCTACCGTCTCTTAAAGAAACATTAGATAACCTCCCCAGCCAGTCCACTATAACTGCACCTCCTTTCCTCAGACATTCTGCATGGCATCCATCCAGACCAGGTGCCTTACCTGCTCTCATCATCTTAACAGCTGCTTTCACTTCATCCTTCCCTATTTCTCCTCTATGTTCCTCACTCATCCCAGTCATTTTCTTAGCACTTCCCACTGCAACTACCTTTCCCTCCCTATCCTCCTTCACATTTAGCAACACCGTAAAATACTCTGCCCACCTTCCTGTCACTGCCTTCTCTTCCATTATCATCTCTCCATCTGCACCTTTTACCTTTTCTTCTCTACTTGATTCGCCTCCTCTTTCTCTTTTAATTTTCTTCCAAAACATTTTTTTATTACTTTCAAAATTTTCTGCCATACTCTTACCCCACATCTGCTCTCCTCTTTGATTCCCTTATCTTCTGCTTAACTTCCCTTCTCTTTACTTTGTACCTCTCATACAATTTCCTCGTCCTAATTTGTAGCCAATCTATGAAGGCCTGCTTCTTTTCTTCTACACCTTTGTTTCCTCATCCCACCACTCACTACCCTTCCTTCTATTTCCTCCCGCCCTCCTTGTTCCACACACCATCTTTGCACGCCTTATGACTCCCTTCTTGAACCATCCCCATTCCTCCTCTACTCCTAGCTCTACTCTATCCTTTACTCCCCCCCACTCCTCCTTCATCTTCTTCTTATACTCATTTTCCTTTTTTTTCTCATTTAAGCAGTTCACTCTAAGTACCTCCCTACCTTCTGCCCTTTTCCTCTTTCTCCACCTTTTCTCCACTCTCAATTTACCTTCCACCAGAAAATGATCTGATATTCCCCCACTCTCTCCCCTTAGAACATGTACATCCTTAACTCTTCCTACCATACTCCTGGTCACCACTATATAGTCCATTAACGCTCTATCTGCCATCCTTCCTTCCATACATTTTAACAACCACAATGCACTTTAATTCTAAGCCATCAGCATCGGAAGACCCAATGGAAGCCACAAGTAGAAATTGAAATGTGGTTGCCTCCCGATGTTGATGGCTTTGAATTAAAGTGCATCGTGGTTGTTAAAATGTATCTCTAATCACTGTGATCCATTCTGTGTTGTACAAATACTTTCCCACGTTTGTATACTTCCAATTATACTATTATAGTGGAGATGGGTTGAACTTAAATTTTTATGTATGTGTATGTAACTCGAGCATACAAATATATAAGAAAAATTGCGCTCAACTTATATCTCTCGTGATAGCGTAGTTGGTAAGTCACTGCGTCACTTGTCATGTGATAGCTGAGTTCGAGTCCTCGGCAGCACCGCATTTCAATTTCTGCTTGTGGCCTTCATTGAGTCTCCCGATGTTGATGGCTTAGAATAAAAGTGCATTGTGGTTGTTGAAATGAATCTCTAATCTTTGGCACCCATTCAGTGTTGTACAAATACACACACACACACACACACACACACACACACACACACACACACACACACACACACACACACACACACACACACACACACACACACACACACACACACACACACACACACACACACACACACACACACATATATATATATACTCTGAGTCCAGTGTTTCGAAATTTTTCCGATATATGTATATATATTAATATATATATATATATATATATATATATATATATATATATATTTGAATGTATATACATATATATATATATATATATATTTATATATTTATATATATATATACATATATATATATATGTATATATATATACATATACACATACATATACATACATATATATATATATATATATATATATATATATATACATACATATATATATGTGCGTGTGTGTATTGTATATATATGTATAAATATATATATATATATATGTATATATATGTATATATATATATATATATATATATATATATATATATATATATATATATATATATATATATATATATTTCTGGGGCACAGGTTTTCTCTAAGGCAATTCTGGTTGAAATCAACTGCACTAGTTGCTTTAACAATCTTCAAGACTGTATTCTTTAATTTGAAGAATACTTTCCTATTAGCAACTGAGAGGGACTGAAAGTAGTCATTCATGACTCTCAAAAGGATATACGCAGTGATTGCCAACTGGTATATTTTTGCATAGTAATAGTATTGAACAACTATTGACTCCACGGAAACTATAGTTTTTCGCCTCGTCGTGAGGTTGATTTCAACCAGAATATATATACATATATATATATATATATATATATATATATATATACATATATATATATATATGTATATTTATATATATATGTATGTATATATATATATATATATATATATATATATATATATGTAAGTGTGTGTGTGTGTGTGTGTGTGTGTGTGTGTGTGTGTGTGTGTGTGTGTGTGTGTGTGTGTGTGTGTGTGTGTGTGTGTGTGTGTGTGTGTGTGTGTGTGTGTATTTACCTAGTTGTATTTTACGGGAAGGGGAGCTATGCTCGTGGGTCCCGTCTTCATATCTCATTTTATCTAAACTATTTTTAAATTCATGTATTGTTTTTGCACACACCACTTTCTCATCTAACTTGTTCCAACTGTCTATTACTCTGTGAGGAAAGCTGTTCTTTTTCACATCTCTTCTATAGCTGTCTTTTTTAATTTTATTTTCGTGTCCTCTTGTATTTCTATCATCCCATTTTATCAGATTCTCTCTATCAGTAATTTCTATGCCTTTCATGATTCTGTAAATAGCTATCAAATCTCCTCTCTCTCTTCTTTGCTCTAGTGTCTGTAGTTCAAGTTTTGCTAGTCTCTCTTCATATGATAGTTTTGAGAGTGTTGGTGCCAATTTTGTAATTGCTCTTTGTATTCTTTCAAGTTTTTTTTATACATTTTTTGTACTTGGTGACCATATCGTTGCTGCATATTCCAATCTTGGTCTTATCAGGGTGATTAGAATTTTCTTCACCATTTCTTCATCCAGGTATGTAAATGCAACTTTGATTGTTCTTATTAAATTATAAGTTTCTCCAAAAATCTTATTTATATGTTTCTCAGGTGACATATTATTCATAACAATTCATAAACTCCCAGATCCTTTTCATTTTCTACTTTTTTATTCCTTATTCTCCTAATTTATATGATCCTGTTATTCTGTTTTTCTTTTTCCAAATTCCATTATACTACACTTTTTTGTATTGAACTCCATCTCCCACTTCCTACTCCATTCCTGTACTTTATTTAGGTCACTCTGTAGTGATTCACAATCTTCTTCCGTGTTCACTCTTTTCAATAGTTTTGCATCATCTGCAAAGAAGCTCATATAGCTTTCTATTCCTTCATCCATGTCATTAATATATATAGCAAACATTATTGGGGCCAGAATTGTTCCTTGCGGAACACCGCTTATTACTTCATCCCATTTTGAGTGTTTGTCTCTTATCACTACTCTCATTTTCCTTTCTTGCAAAAAGTCTTCCATCCAATTAAGCAGTTTGTCCTGTATTCCTCCTTCAGTTTCTAATTTCTTAAGCAACTTCTTATGTGGTACTTTGTCAAAAGCTTTTTTTAGGTCTAGAAATGCACAATCAGCCCATCCATCTCTTTCTTGTATTATATCTATTAGCCTTGAATAGAAACATATTAAATTGGTGACGCATGATCGTCCTTGTCTGAATCCAAATTGCCTTGGATTTAACACGTTGTTTTTTCTAAATATTTTACCCATCTACTTTTGACAATTCTTTCACAAATTTTTGCTACTGTACTTGTTAGAGAGACTGGCCTATAGTTGGTAGGGTCTTCTTTATTTCCTCCTTTATATATAGGTACTATATTTGCTTTTTTCCAATCTTCTGGAACTTTTCCTTCTTTCAAGGAACTGTTTATTATGATATGTATTTTGTCTGCCAGTTCATTCCTGCATTCTTTCAAAATCCAGTTTGCTATTTCATCTGGTCCATGCGATTTCCTGACATCAAGATTACTCAAGTGTTTCAATATTTCGTTCTTTGTTACTTCTATTTCTTTCATGGGAGGGACTTTCTCTTTCCATTCGATCTCTTCAGGTTGTATGTTCTCCCTTGTAAACACTGATTTAAAATGTTTGTTCATAATTTCCGCCATTTCAATTTCCTCTGTGTATTCAACTCCTCCTTGTCTTAATTTCTCCAAGTCTTGTTTGTTTTTCAATTTGTTGTTTACAAATCTGTAAAATATTTTTGGTTGATCTTTACACTTTTCTATGACATCTTTTTCATATTTTCTCTTTCCTCTCTGCACGTTTTGTACATATTCATTTCTATAACAAGTATATATTTTCCATTTTTCAGGCCTTCTGTCTTTTTTCCATCTGGTCCAAGCTTTGTCTCTTTTGTCTTTTAACTCCCTACAACTTTTATTGTACCAGCATTTTACATATTCTTTTTCTTGTTTTTGTCTTGGGACATACTTTTCCACTCTTTTTTTTTTGTAAATTTTTGTCAAAATATTCCATTTCTCTTCCACTGTTGTTTCTTCTTTGTATATTTCTTCCCAGTTTTCTTTTTGAAAGAATTCTCATATTTTATCAAAGTTTGTTTTTTCATACATCATTCTTCCTTTTCTGTATTGTTCATTTCTTTTCGTGTATTTTTCTTCATTTAGTTCCAGTTCAATCAATATGCGGTCACTTTTACTTATTGGTGTTTTATACTCAATCTTGTCCACTATTCTAGGTTGGGATGTAATTATTAGGTCTAGTCTCGATGGTTCTTCCTCGTTTCTATACCTAGTGTTCTCCTGTATCCACTGTGTCATTGTATTGTCAGTAATCATCTCAAGTAGAGCGTTTCCCCATGAGCCGTCTCCACCCTTTACTGTCATCTCTTCCCAGCAGATTTCTTTGCAATTAAAGTCGCCCATCATAACTATTCTTCCTCCATCTTCCATTATCTTATTTAATGTTATCTTTGTGTCTTCTAACATACTTTTATGTTCACTCTCTTCCCACGAGGCTGTTTTCAGAGGCACATAATTTATCACAAACTTTCTGCTCTTCTTATCTCTGTCTTCCACTTCGATCATAATCATCTCTACTGTATTCTTTCCATATGTGACACACCTCACGTTTATATCCTTCTTAGTCAGGAACATAACTCCACCCCCTTGCTTTGTCTCTCTGTTTCTAATCCAATAATTATATGCATCATGTCCTACACTGATGGGTGGTAGTGGACCTTTTAATTTTGTTTCTACAATTCCCATTATGTCCGGTTCTTTTTCCTTAGATAATCATTCAGCTCATTCAATCCTGTTATTAATCCATCTATATTTGTGTAAGACACTCTTGTTTTTCTGCCACTTCCATTGTGTTCTCTGTTTCCCTATTGTTTTTCTCTAGTATGTCAAATTTCCTTACATTCATATTCACTACTCTCCAATAGAATCTCTCTTTTTCTGACTCTGTTCTGGACTCGTTTTTTTCCTTAGCTTCAAGTCTTTTCTTTTTTTCTTCCTCTCTTTCCTCTTTATTCATTTCCCTTTTTATCCATACCTTTTTATATTGTTCACTTGTTGCTAGTTTCCCTGTTTTGGATGAGATATTCTCTGCCGTCGTTTGTGACCTGAATTTAATCTTAATTGGTCTGGTCTTATCTGTACTATACTTTCCGAGTCTGAACTTCTCTTCGATTTGTTTCATTATTTCTGGTTCATCTTCCTGAACTAATTGTAGTAAACTGCTTACTTTTTTATTTTCCTCCTTGATTCTTGAGGTTCTATCTGGGTTATGTTTCTCTTCCATTCCTTATATAATTATACATTTCTTCTTGTCTGCTAAGTCTCTTACAATATTCTCCTTCTGTCTCATCACTTTGATAACTGAGTCTTCAGTTTGTTCTTTCATTTGCTGTTTAATTATATCAGTAAATGCAACTTTACTATTTTCCTGTATCTTCCTCCACCCCTGTGCCTCTTTTGCTATTGTTTCTTTATTGTCTTTATTGTTCCTTTTTAATTCTTTATTCTCCTCTTTTCCTTCTTTTAACTGTCTTTTTAGTTCTTGTATTTCATCAGTTAACTTTTTGTTCGCCTTCTCTAGTTCTTCCAATCTTTCAACCTTTTCTGCAAGTTTTGACATTTTACCGAACCTAATCTCCCAATGTTCGGTCATTTGTTCAAACCTTTCCTCCAGTTTTGCTAGTCGGGGGAGGTTGGTATCCGCCGCCCCCTCATTAAATCCTTGGAAATTATTATCCTCACCTTCCATTGAATTGTTCTTATCTATGTTTCTAATCTTTACATTTTTGTTAGACATTTCGTCGTCACTAAATTGGTCGGGACCTCTTTTGTTTACATGGCGTCTGCCTGCCTGGGCCAAGTCCTCTCCTTCCTCATTTCCTTCCATTTCCCTCAGTAATCCCTCCCCTTCTCCTTTTTCCTCACCTTCCCACTACACCACGAGCAATTCCCCCCCACCCTGTAAATACAATAGGTACTTCCTTTGCTTTGGGATCCACGAAAATTTCACTTTTTCTTCAGAACGTCCTCTACGCCGTCCGTTCGTTGGAGTGTGTGTGTGTGTGTGTGTGTGTGTGTGTGTGTGTGTGTGTGTGTGTGTGTGTGTGTGTGTGTGTGTGTGTGTGTGTGTGTGTGTGTGTGTGTGTGTGTGTGTGTGTGTGTCTTCAAAATTATCATCATCTATTATAATTGAATTAACCTGAACTTTCTAGTTCAATATTTCTTTACATTTTCATTTATTCATTTTCATTGGTGACGGATTCGAATCATTTTTTTTAAGAATTTGACACACATGCCTTAGCAACAATTCTTCACTTGGTGATGTCCTCTTACAAGAAAGTTACGTAAATATAGAAATTTGGAAAATACTGATCCACTGACAAGGTGAACGCACCAGGTATCCTCCAGCTTCTTTCCCTAAAAGTCTTTTTCAATTTCTTTGTGTGGATACGAACAAGATGATATAGTAATTTTATTTCGACAGGTTTCACAATGGGATTTGACTAACAATTACTAATGGCTGTTAAAAAAAATGCAATCGATCGAGGTCCAGGTTCTCCAAGTCCTTTACATTGTCAATTTCTTTTAGCAAGTCTCATCATCAACATTTTAGTTTCAATTATGATTGTGTTTTATTTACATCTAAAAACAACATCTACAAGGATCTTTCTTGTTAGAATTTGAAGGCAATCGAACCAAGTGTTCTTCAGGTTATTCAATAAAAGTCCTTTTCGTATAAGGTAATATAGCCAATTTTATATACACACACACACATATATATTTATATATATATATATATATATATATACATATATATATATGTATGTATGTATATAACTATACAAGCATATTTAGATAAAGAAAATATATGAAAAAGACAGGAAGAGAGAGAGTGAAAGAGATGCAAATGGGCAAGATGGAGATGCATAGATACATACATAGAGACACTAGGAGAGAGATATAGAGAGGAGAGAGAGTGGGTGTTTTTTTTTTTTTTTTTTTTGTGGTTCCAGCAGCGTTTCACTCCAGGACTGTACGACTCCATGATTCCACGGCTCCACGGCTCCACGGCTCCACGGCTCCACTTCTCCACGGGTCCACGGTTGCATGGGTCCACGGGTCAACGACTCCACGGCTCCACCACTTCACGGCTCCACGGCTCCACGGCTCCACGGCTCCACGGCTCCACGGCTCCACGGCTCCACGGCTCCACGGCTCCACGGCTCCACGGCTCCACGGCTCCACGGCTCCACGACTCCATGGCTCCACTTCTCCACGGCTCCACGACTCCACGGCTCCACGGCTCCACGGCTCCACGGTTCCACTGCTCCACTGCTCCACGGCTCCACGGGTCCACGGGTCCAAGGCTCGAGCCACTGCTCCACGACTCAACTTCTCCACGGCTTCACGGCTCCACGGCTCCACTTTTCCAATGCTCCACGTCCCCACGGTACCACAGGTCCACGGCTCCACTGCTCCACGGCTCCACGGCTCCATGGTCCACGGTCCACGGGTCCATGGGTTCACGCGTCCTCGGATCCTCGGGTCCTCGGGTCCACGGGTCATCGGGTCTATGGCTCCACGGCTCCACTTCTCCACAGCTCCACGACTCCACGGCTCCACGGTTCCACTTCTCCACGGCTTCACGACTCCACGGGTCCACGGCTCTACGGCTCCACGGTTCCACGGTTCCACGGCTCCACTGCTGCATAACTCCATTTCCTTACGGCTCCAAGGCTCCACTTCTCCACGGCTCCACGGCTCCACGGCTCCACGGCTCCACGGCTCCACGGCTCCACGGCTCCACGGCTCCACGGCTCCACGGCTCCACGGCTCCACGGGTCCACGGTCCACGGGTCCATGGGTCCACGGGTCCTCGGGTCCTCGGGTCCTCGGGTCCTCGGGTCCTCGGGTCCTCGGGTCCACGGGTCATCGGGTCTATGGCTCCACGGCTCCACTTCTCCACGGCTCCACGACTCCACGGCTCCACTTCTCCACGGCTTCACGACTCCACGGCTCCACGGCTCTACGGCTCCACGGTTCCACGGTTCCACGGTTCCACGGCTCCACTGCTGCATAACTCCACTTCCTTACGGCTCCAAGGCTCCACTGCTGCATAACTCCACTTCCTTACGGCTCCAAGGCTCCACTTCTCCACGGCTTCACGGCTCCACGGCTCCACGGCTCCACGGCTCCACGGCTCCACGGCTCCACGGCTCCACTTCTCAACGGCTCCACGGCCCCACGGCTCCACGGCTCCACGGCTCCACTTCTCAACGGCTCCACGGCTCCATGGCTCCATTGCCCCACGGCTCCACTTCTCCACGGCTGCATGTCTTCACGTCTCCACGGCTCCACGACTCCATGGCTCCAAGGCTCCACGGCTCCACAGCTACACGACTCGACGGCTCCACGGCTCCACGGGTCCACGGGTCCGCGGGTCCACGGCTCCACGGCTCCACTTCTCCACTTCTCCACGGATCTACGGGTCCACGGCTCCACGGCTCCACGGCTCCACGGCTCCACGGCTCCACTGGTCCACAACTCCACTTTTCCACAACTCCACTTCTCCACGCCTCCACGGCTCCACGAGTGCAAGGGTCCACGGCTCCATGGCTCCACGGCTCCACGGCTCCACTTCTCGACGGCTCCACGACTCCACGACTCCACTTCTCCACGACTCCACGACTCCACTTATCAACGGCTTCACGGCTCCACGGCTCCACGGCTCCACGGCTCCACGGCTCCACGGCTCCACGGCTCCACGGCTCCACGGCTCCACGGCTCCACGGCTCCACGGCTCCACGGCTCCACTTCTCAACAGCTCCACGGCTACAGGGCTCCAGGGCTCCACTGCTCCACGACTCCACTTCTCCAATGCTCCAC
This sequence comes from Oratosquilla oratoria, assembly GCF_046742065.1. Lineage (NCBI taxonomy): Eukaryota > Metazoa > Arthropoda > Malacostraca > Stomatopoda > Squillidae > Oratosquilla > Oratosquilla oratoria. The sequence goes on from NW_027467716.1 coordinate 1,460,385, forward strand.
GGCTCCACGGCTCCACTTCTCCACGGGTCAACGGCTCCACAACTCCACGGCTCCACCGCTCCATGGCTCCATGGGTGCACGAGTGCACGGGTCCACGGGTACACGGCTCCACGGCTCCACGGGTCCAGGGCTACACGACTAAACGGCTCCACGGCTCCACGGCTCACTGGCTCCACGGCTCTACGGCTCCATGGCTTAATGGCTCCACGGATCTACGGCTCCACGGCTCACCGGGATCACTGCTCCACGACTCCACTTCTCCACGGATTCGCGGCTCCATTTATCCACGGTTCTACGGCTCCACGGCTCCGCGGCTCCACGGTTCCACTGCTCCACGAGTCCATTACTCCGCGGCTACGCGATTCCACTGCTCCACGAGTCCATTACTCCACGGCTACACGGCTCCACGGCTACATGACTCCATGACTCCACGACTCCACTTCTCCACAGCTCGACGGGTCCACGGGTCCTTAGGTCTACGGGTCCACGGGTCCACGGGTCCACGGGTCCACGGGTCCACGGGTCCACGGGTCCACGGGTCCACGGGTCCACGGGTCCACGGGTCCACGGGTCCACGGGTCCACGGGTCCACAGTTCCACGGCTCCACGGCTCCACGGCTCCACGGCTCCACGGCTCCACGGCTCCACGGCTCCACGGCTCCACGACTCCACGGCTCCACGACTCCACTGCTCTACGACTCCACGGCTCCATGACTCCTCGACTCCACTTCTCCAGAGCTCCACGACTTCACTTTTCCACGGCTCCACGACTCCACTGTTCCACGGCTCCACTGCTCTACGGCTCCATGGGTCCACGGGTCCTCGGGTCCACGGATCCACGGGTCCTCGGGTCCACGGGTCCACGGGTCCACGGGTCCACGGGTCCACGGGTCCACGGATCCACGGGTCCACGGGTCCACGGGTCCACGGTTCCACGGCTCCACTGCTCTACGGCTCCACGGGCCCTGGGTCCACGGATCCACGGGTCCACGGGTCCACGGCTCCGCAGCTCCACGACTCCACGGTTCCACTTCTCCATTGCTCCCCGGCTCCAATGCTCCACGACTCCACTTCCCCACGGCTCCACGACTTCACTTCTCCACGGCTCCACGACTCCACGGCTCCACTGCTACACTTCTCCACGGGTCCACAGGTCCACGGGTCCACGGCTCCACTGCTCCACGGCTCCACGGCTTCACTTCTCCACTTTCCACGGCTCCACGGCTCTACGGATTCATTACTCCACTTCTCCATGTCTTCACGGCTCCACGACTCCACTTCTACACGGGTCCATGGATCAATGGCTTCACTTAGCGTGCGTGCGTGCGTGCGCGTGTGTGTATGTGTGTGTGTGTGTGTGTGTGTGTGTGTGTGTGTGTGTGTGTGTGTGTGTGTGTGTGTGTGTGTGTGTGTGTGTGTGTGTGTGTGTGTGTGTGTGTGTGTGTGTGTGTTTCTTCTTCTTCTTCTTCTTTTTCTTCTTCTTCTTCTTCTTCTTCTTCTTCTTCTTCTTCTTCTTCTTCTTCCTTTCTCTTCATCCTTCTTTTCATCGTCTTCTTCTTCCTTCTTCTTCTTCTTCTTCTTCCTTCTTCTTCCTTCTCCTTCTTCTTCTTCTTCTTCTTCTTCTTCTTCTTCTTCTTCTTCTTCTTCTTCTTCTTCTTCTTCTTCACGTTCTTCTTTTTCTTCTTCTCCTTCTTGGCGTTCTTCACGTTCTTCTTCTTGGCGTTCTTGGCGCTCCTCCTGTTGGCGTTTTTCTTTTTCTTCTTTTATTTTTGTTTTTCTTCTTGTTTTCGTTCTTTTTTCCCTTTATATATTGGTACAATGTTTTCCTTTTTCCAGTCTTGTGGTACTTTTCCTTCTTTAAGTGAGCTTTTGATTATAGTGTGTATATTACCTTTTAGCTCCTCTGTGGCAAGTTGGGTTTTAGCGCGTATCGTAAACAAAGCCCTAGAGTGGCTTGGCCATGCCCAGCCACCACGCTTCCCATAGACGCACCCTTTGTCCCGGGTTAACTCCGCCCCATACTAGGTCACGTGCTATAGGCCTAAGGTGTGATTGGTCAGCGCATAGCAAGGAAGCCGAGTAGGACCTGACGCGACCCCGCTCAAGCGGGAGGGCATTCCAGGTCTAGGAGCCGACGAAGACAGTCACGACATAAGCATCACCAAGAGTAAGATCACTACGCAGTGTGAGTACAGCTTGCCCTATCTTGTCACATTTCAGTGCCTCCCGTAGTCAAACTCCGAAACAAATAGTAGCACATAATAAAAGGAGAGCCAACAATTTCCAACGGAGTTTTAGTCAGCCTATACAACCGCTCGACCATATTACCATACCTCCACGCATTCCTTCAGTATCCAATTTCCAATTCCATCCGACCATGCGATTTTCTAACATCTATTTTTTTTTTTTTTTCATTGATTTCTTTTTTTGTTACGGTTATTTCCTTTATTTGGGGGTATTTCTACTTCTCTTTTCTTTCACAGATAGGTGAGTTCTCAATTGTGAAAACCGATTAGAGGTGGTTAATCATAACTTCTGCCATTTCTTGTTCTTCTGTGTATTTATGACTTCCTTGGCGTAGTTTTTATATTTCTCGCTTGTTTTTCAGTTTACCATTCACATATCTGTAAAATAGCTTCGGCTGATCCTTACATATTTCTATAATTTCCTTTTCATAATTCCTCTTTTCCTCCCTGCCTATTTTTACATAATCGTTTCTTAGTTTGATGTATGTTTCCATTTGCTCTTTTTTTATGTCTTTTTTCCATTTTTCCCAGGCTTTCACTCTTTTATCCTTGGCTTCACTACATTTTTTGTCGTACCAATTTTTTATGTATATTCTTTCTAGCTTTTGTTGTGGAACATATTTGAACACACCCTCATTATAAATTTCCTTTAGTATATTCCATTTCTCTTCGATCTTTGTTTCTTCACTAAGGATTTTTTCCCAGTTTGTGTTTAAAAAAAAATCTTTAAGTTTCTCAAATTCGTTTTGCTATACATTGGTCTTGCTATTCTATGTTTCTCATTTCTTCTTAGGTCCATTTGCTCTTTTAATTCAAATTCTATTTGCACATGGTCACACTTTCCTAATGATGTTTTGTATTCTGTTCTGTCTACAATTTCGGGTTCCGATGTGAGTACTAGATCCAGTTTCGAAGGTTCCTCACTGTTCCTGTATCTGTTTTGTTTTTTTTTTCCCTTTATCCATAGGTTCAATGTGTATGCAATGCCCCCTGTATGGGTGGGCTTCATATAAACTGTGAACGATAAAGACTCCGCATTTCTAATTATTAAGATGTCTAAAAAAAGGTAATTTATGATCTATTTCCCATTCCACCTTGAATTTGGTGTTGTTCGTTAGGTGATTGAGTTTGCTGTAGAATTCTTGGAAGGAACCCCATTCATTCAAGATGTCATCAACATATCTGTGCCAAAACACTGCGGGTGGTTTAATTCCCGGTAGTAGCACTGATTCAAAATAATCCATATATAAATTGGCTAGAACTGGCGTGAGATTAGAGCCCATGGAACATCCGAATTTCTTTTTAAAATAAAGATATTTGAAATGAATATGTATATATATATATATATATATATACATACATACATATATATATATATATATATATATATATATTTGTGTCATTTGACATTTGGAAATAAACTCATCTGCTGGGATTCAAACCCTTGCCTAGGCGGCTTGCGTCATATAAGACAAAGACCTTACCAATCACGCTATCTCGACACTACAAAACGAAACGACTTAGTTCACGGCCCAGTCGTTCCGCCGAGGGCACTCGGACAGAACGTGATACGTAATGTATTTCATCAAATCCTTTATGCAGGCTAGTCTTCCGACAAGTGTTTGTGTCATTTGACATTTGGAAATAAACTCATCTGCTGGGATTCGAACCCTTGCCTAGGCGGCTTGCGTCTTATAAGACAAAGACCTTACCAATCACGCTATCTCGACACTACAAAACGAAACGACTTAGTTCACGGCCCAGTCGTTCCGCCGAGGGCACTCGGACAGAACGTGATACGTAATGTATTTCATCAAATCCTTTATGCAGGCTAGTCTTCCGACAAGTGTTTGTGTCATTTGACATTTGGAAATAAACTCATCTGCTGGGATTCGAACCCTTGCCTAGGCGGCTTGCGTCTTATAAGACAAAGACCTTACCAATCACGTTATCTCGACCCTACAAAACGAAACGACTTAGTTCACTAAGTCGTGAACTAAGTCGTTTCGTTTTGTAGGGTCGAGATAGCGTGATTGGTAAGGTCTTTGTCTTATAAGACGCAAGCCGCCTAGGCAAGGGTTCGAATCCCAGCAGATGAGTTTATTTCCATATATATATATATATATATATAATATATATATATAATTATATATATATATTATATACAAGCATATTTAGATAAAGAAAATATAAGAAAAAGAGGAAAAGAGAGAGAGTGAAAGAGATGCAAATAGGCAAGATGGAGATGCATAGATACATACATAGAGACACTAGGAGAGAGATATAGAGAGGAGAGAGAGTGGGTGTGTGTTTTTTTCCAGCATCTTCTCACTCCCGGACTGTACGACTTCAAGGCTCCACGGCTCCACGGCTCCACGGCTCCACGGCTCCACGGCTCCACGGCTCCACGGCTCCACGGCTCCACGGCTACATGATTCCACTGCTCCACGGCTTCACAGCTCCACGACTCCAAAGCTCCACGGCTGCAAGGCTCCACGGCCCCACTTCTCCAGTTCTCCACGGCTCCACTTCTCCACGGCTCCACGGCTTCACGGCTCCACGGCTCCACGGCTCCACGGCTCCACGGCTCTACGACTCCAGTTCTCCACGGGTCCACGGGTCCACGGGTCCACGGGTCCACGGGTCCACGGGTCCACGGGTCCACGGGTCCACGGCTCCACGGGTCCACGGGTCCATGGGTCCACGGTTCCACGGCTCCATGGCTCCACGACTCCACGGCTCCACTTCTCCACAGCTCCATGGCTCCACTTTTCTATGGGTCTACGGGTGCATGGTCCACGGGTCCACGACTCCACGGCTCCAGGGCTCCACGGCTTAACCTCTTCACGGCTCCACGGCTCCACGGCTCCACGGCTCCACGGCTCCACGGCTCCACGGCTCCACGGCTCCACGGCTCCACGGCTCCACGGCTCCACGGCTCCACGGCTCCACGGCTTCACAGCTCCACTTCTCCATGGCTCCACAGCTCCACGGCTTCACGGCTCCACGGCTCCACGGCTCCACTTCTCCTCGGCTCCACGGCTCCACGGCTCCACGGCTCCACGGCTCCACGGCTCCACTGTTCCACGACTCCATTCCTCCACGGCTCCACGGCTGCACGGCTCCACGGCTCCACGACTCCAATTCTCCACAGCTCCACTGGTCCACGGGTCCACGGGTCCACGGGTCCACGGGTCCACGGGTCCACGGGTCAACGGGACCACGGCTCTACTGGTCCACGGTTACACGGCTCCACGGCTCCACGGCTCCACGGCTCCACGGCTCCACGGCTCCACGGCTCCACGGCTCCACGGCTCCCAGGCTCCACTGCTCCACGACTCCACTTCTCCGCGGCTCCACGGCTCCACGGCTCCACGGCTCCACGGGTCCACGGGTCCACGGCTTCAAGGCTCCACGGCTCCACGGCTCCACGGCTCCACGGCTCCACGGCTCCACGGCTCCACGGCTCCACGTGTCCAAGGCTCCACTGCTCCACGACTCAACTTCTCCACGGCTCCACGGCTCCACGGCTCCGCGGTACCACGGGTCCACGGCTCCACTGCTACACGGACCTACAGATCCACGGGTCCACGGATCCACGGGTCCAAGGGTCCACGGGTCCACGGGTCCACGGGTCCACGGGTCCACGGGTCCACGGGTCCACGGCTCCACGGCTCCACTTCTCCACGGCTCCACGGCTCCACTTCTCCACGGCTCCACTTCTCCACGGCTCCACGGCTCCACGGCTCTATGGTTCCACGGTTCCACGGCTCCACTTCTCCATGACTTCACTTCTTTACGGCTCCAAGGCTCCACTTCTCCACGGCTTCACGGCTCCACGGCTCCACGGCTCCACGGCTCCACGGCTCCACGGCTCCACTTCTCCACGGCTCCACGGCTCCACTTCTCAACGGCTCCACGGCTCCACTGCTCAACAACTCCACTTCTCCACGGCTCCATGGCTCCACGGTTCCACGGCTCCACGACTCCACGGCTCCACGGCTCTACGGGTCCACAGGTCCGAGGCTCCACGCCTCCACGGCTCCACGGCTCCACGACTCCACAGCTCCACGGCTCCACGACTCCGCGACTCCACGGCTCCACTTCTCCACGGTTCTACGGCTCCACTGCTCCACGACTCCACTTCTCCACGGCTCCACGGCTTCACTTCTCCACGGCTCCACGGCTCCACGGCTCCACGGCTCCACGGCTCCACGACTCCACGGCTCCACGGCTCCACGGGTACAAGACTCCACGGCTCCACGCCTCCACAGCTCCACGGCTCCACTGCTCCACGGCTCCACGGGTGCAGGGGTCCGCAGGTCCACGGCCCCACAGGTCCTCGGCTCCACGTCTCCACGGCTCCACGGGTCCACGGCTCCACGGCTCCACGGCTCCACGGCTCCACGGCTCCACGGCTCCACGGCTCCCCGATTCCACTGGTCCACGTTTCCACTTCTCCACGACTCCACTTCTCCACGCCTCCACGGCTCCATGAGTGCACGGGTCCACGGCTCCATGTCTCCACGTCTCCACGGCTCTATTGCTCCACGACTCCACTTCTTCACGGGTCCATGGCTCCACGGCTCCACTTCTCGACGGCTCCACGACTCCACGACTCCACTTCTCCACGGCTCCACGGCTCCACTTCTCAACGGCTTCACGGTTCCACAGCTCCACGGCTCCACTTCTCAACAGCTCCACGGCTACAGGGCTCCAGGGCTCCAGGGCTCCACTGCTCCACGACTCCACTTCTCCACGGCTCCACGGCTCCACTTCTCCGGGTCCACGGCTCCACAGCTCCACGGCTCCACTACTCCACGGCTCCATGGGTGCACGGGTCCACGGCTCCACGGCTCCACGGCTCCACGGCTCCACGGCTCCACGGCTCCACGACTCCACGGCTCCACGGCTCCACGGTTCCACGGCTCCACGGTTCCACGGCTCCACGGCTCCACGGCTCCACGGTTCCATGGCTCAATGGCTCCACGGCTCCCCGGGTCCACTGCTCCACGACTCCACTTCTCCACGGCTTCGCGGTTCCACTTATCCACGGCTCTACGGCTCCACGGCTCCAGGGTTCCGCGGTTCCACGGCTCCACTGCTCCACGGCTCCACGGATCCACGGCTCTACGGATCCACGGCTCCACTGCTCCACGGCTCCACTGCTCCACGGCTCCATGGCTCCTCGACTCCACTTCTGCAGAGATCCACGACTTCACTTTTCCACGGCTCCACGGCTCCACGACTCCACGACTCCACGGCTCCACGGCTCCACGGCTCCACGGCTCCACGGCTCCACGGCTCCACGGCTCCACGGCTCCACGGCTCCACGGCTCCACGGCTCCATGGCTCCATGGCTCCTCGACTCAACTTCTCCAGAGATCCACGGCTCCACGGCTCCACGGTTCCACGGCTCCATTTCTCTACGGCTCCACGGCTACACGGGCCCTCGGGTCCACGGATCCACGGGTCCACGGGTCCAAGGGTCCAAGGGTCTCAATAAACTTCCGAGTAGTTCAGTGATGGATTCTTGCAATAAGTGAATAGTTGGCTCATTACTTTGAAACATTAAATTTATTTTCTTAAATTTAGGAAGAATATAATTTAAGAATGTAAGATACATTTTCACTGAGGGATCTCGCATCTTTTCAATTATATTTTGAATTGAAAGTAACCTTAGTTCTGATTCTTTTTCGATGAAGTAAAGCCTTAGAGGTTGCCACTGCTCCAAGATGCGAGCTACAGCTTCATGGTATGAGAGCCAGCGTGTTTGATAGGGGTGCAGGATCTTATGTGGCTTGACATTGCAAAAATTTTGAAAAATCTTTAACTCGTGCTTCCTTTTGGCACTATGAGAAAAGAAGGAATATGTATCTCTTAGCAAATCTTCACATTTACGAGGAAGTTGTTTAGCTGCCTCTGATGCTGCAAGGTGGATGGAATGACATATACAGCGAAATACTGTTATGCCAGGCAAACTATCTTTGAGGCGGTTGGTTAAAGTGTTATTTTCTCCCATTGTGTTTGAGGCACCGTCCGCTGCAAATCCAATAAAATTACTCCTTGGGATGTTATGACTATCTAGTGTCTCCATTAACTTTTCATATAAGTTCTCCACTGTTGATCCCACAGAACTACTGCTATAAAGGTTGATCAAAGAGAAGAAACACGTGTTTATTTTGTGGCTAGTCAAGTCAAAATACCTTACGAGTACAGCACATGTTTTGGTGCAACTGACATCGGTTGTCTCATCTATTATGATTGAGAATTTGTATATCCTCAGCTTCTTCACGAGATCTTCTGTGATGACGTTGGCCAGTGACTTCATGGTCTCGGTACATTTTGTCTTATACATGTGAATCCCCTGGGCAATTGCAGAGTCAGGAAACATAACTTTTATTAACTCCACCATATGGTCAATGATGGAGAATGAAAGATTTTGCTCTGCAATGAATGCCATCAGGAGAGCCACAACTACAGCAACGCTGGCACCAACCTGAAAAGGATTTCAACTATGTTATACACGTATTTTTGACTCATTAGATGTATAAATTTTGAGTTAACATATATCCTTAAACTTGCTCTCTATTCATATCAAATAGATAAGTAAATAGGAAATTATATATAACCCTACAGGAGATGATGAAGTCTCTTGCTTGGGTAGATCTTCGAATTTTTGCGCATTGAGGATATGCATCTTTGTCTCCTTGTGCCTTGATATGGCTGTCAAATGGGCCCCAAACTGTCTCTTGCAGAATACGCAGCTTGCTTTCTCAGGGTCTTCTATTACGGAAGACAACCATGGTTAGAAAGCAGGGTGAGCCATTCAGACATCTCTAAATTTCCTCTTAGGAGCCATATCAATCTGAAAATTACGTAAAAATAATAATTAACTACAATACCCACCTAATATAGAGATTACGTCTAAAATGAACACGTTTTAATGCAACAAAGGTAGAGTTATTACTCAAAGGAAAACAAAGACTTACCTGGTCAGTGGACGTGGGTGTAATAACAGCCATGGTAGAGAATGGTGACGAAGAAAACAAAACCCCGTCAAAATATGACGTCATGTTTAATACGCCATCTATGTCACTTACGATAAATTGTTATATTCTTGAAATCTTAAAAAAAAATACAAAAAAATACAGACTACATACATACATATACCAATGCTTTTACCCCCTTACAAGGGAGGTAGCCAAAAAGGGAAAGGCATAAAATCATTTCCACCCATTCCATCCCCGAATACACTCCACACCCCTCCACCCTCCCTCTCATCTGAGCACCTCCTGGATGACGGGTCATCCCTGCACCTTGTCCACTGCCCTGGGTCAGAAGCAGTGTCGCAAGACACAGCACATCCACAGCAAGGCCGCTTCATTAAATCGGCGACCCCCCCTCTCCGTCCCCCCATTGCATAAAAGGAGAGGCCGGGGAGAAATCCCTTCGGGCTGCGTCAAATTTTGCTCACACATACTACCTCACCCCACACCCCCCCGCCCATTCCACCTCATGCAATCACAACATCATCCATATACAGCCATTCTCCATTCACCCCTGTCTTCTGTCCTCTCTCATCCTTCCTCAACAGACATTCCCCTCTTCCCCAAAGCCCCCTTCACCCCATCCATCCACCTCATCCTAGGACGTCCCTTCATGTTCACTCCCTCCACATCTGCCTTCCATACCTCTTTTACTAGTCTTTCTTCACTCATTCTTTCCATGTGTCCAAACCATCCTAATATTCTTTCATCAACCCTATCTCCCAGCTCCTTTTCCACCCCTGTTCTCCTCCTCACCTCCTCATTTCTCACTCTATCTAGCCTAGTAACCTCCATCATACTTCTCAGACACCTCATCTCAAACACATTCAAACTCCTTCTCTCTTCTTCTCTTATGTTCCATGTTTCTGCCCCATACAGTGCTGTTGGCACAATCACTCCTTCATACAGTCTCCTCTTAGCATCCATTCCCAAATGTCTATTCCTCATTACACTCTTTAATCCACCAAGGCATTTACTCGCTTCTCTCAATCTACATTCTACCTCCACCTTCACTCCACCTTTTCCTGCCACATTTGCACCCACGTATCTAAAACTATCCACTTCCTCCAGTCGCTCTCCCTTAATGCTCACTTCCAGTCTACTGCCACTTTCACCCCTTGTACATCTCATCACCTTACTTTTACCCACATTTATCTTAACTTTCTTCTATCACATACTCTCCCAAACTCTGCCACCAACTTCCTCAATCCCTCCTCCGATCCTGCCACAAGCGCAGTGTCGTCCGCAAACAACAGCTGGCTCACCTCCCACTTTTCTCCATTTTCTTTAACCATCTCCAATCCCTTGCCCACTACCCTTGCATTTACCTCTTGCACTACCCCATCCATGTATAAGTTGAACAGCCAGGGCGACATAACGCATCCTTGACGAAGTCCCACCTTTACCTCGAACCACTCACTCTCTCCATTTCTAATCCTGACACAAGCTCTACTACTCTCATAAAAACTCTTGACAGCTTCCAGAAGCTTTCCTCCTATCCCGTATATCTGCATAACCTCCCACAGTGCCTTTCTGTCTACCCTATCATAAGCTTTTTCCAGATCCATAAAAGCCCAAAAAACATCCTTCCCCTTTCCTATAGCTTTCTCACATATCTGTCTTACCACAAAGATCTGATCTACACAACCTCTACCTGTCCTAAATCCACACTGTTCCTCACCAATTACTCCTTCTGTTACTCTCCTAATCCTCTCAATCAAGATCCTCCCATAAGCCTTCCCAACTACACTTAACAAGCTAATCCCTCTGAAACTACTACATTCACACTTGTCCCCTTTTCCCTTGTAAAGTGGAACTATACAGGCACTCCTCCAGTCCTCCGGCACTCTACCCTCTCCAGCAAACATTAAATAACCTCACCAACCAGTCCACCATCACTGTACCTCCCTTTTTCAGACATTCTGCATGGCATCCATCCAGACCAGGTGCCTTACCTACTTTCATCATCTTAACAACTGCCTTCACCTCATCCTTCCTTATTTCTCCTCCATTTTCCTCACTCATCACTCTCATTTTCTTCGCATTTCCCACTGCAGCTATCTTTCCTTCCCTATCCTCCTTCACATTTAACAACTCCCTAAAATATTCTGCCCATCTTCCCCTTACTGCCTTCTCTTCCATTATCATCTCTCCATCTGCACCTTTTACCTTTTCTTCTCTACTTGATTCGCCTCCTCTTCCTCTCCTAATTTCTTTCCAAAACATCTTTTTATTACTTTCAAAAATTTCTGTCATACTCTTACCCCATTTCACATCTGCTCTCCTCTTTGCAACCTTTACCTTTTGCTTTACTTCTCTTTTCTTTTCTTTGTACCTCTCATATGTCTCCCTCGTCCTATTTTGTAACCAATCTGTGTAAGCTCGCTTCTTCTCTTCTACAACCTTCTTTGTTTCCTCATCCCACCATTCACTACCCTTTCTTCTATTTCCCCCTGTCCTTCTTGTTCCACACACCATCCTTGCACACTTTATGACTCCCTCCTTGAACCATCCCCATTCCTCCTCCACACCCAGCTCTACTCTATCCTTTACTCCCTCCCACTCCTCCTTCAGCTTCTTTCCGTACTCCTTCTCCTTTTCCTTTCCATTCAAAGAGTTCACTCTAAGAATCTCCCTACCTTTTGTCCCTTTCCTCTTTCTCCATCTATCCTCCACTCTCAACTTACCTTCCACCAAAAAATGATCTGATATTCCCCCACCCTCTCCCCTTAGCACATGTACATCCTTAACTCTTCCTATCATAATCCTATTTACCACTACATAATCCATTAGCGCTCTGTCTACCACCCTTCCCTCCACCACCCTCTCCCATGTGTACTTATGCTTGACTTTCTTCCGAAACACTGTATTTGCTATCATCAACTCTCTTTCTAGACACATTTCCACCATCAACTCTCCACTACGATTCTTTCCTGGAACTCCACATTTCCCAACCACTCCATCGATTGGATCATTTCCTACCCTAGCATTAAGGTCTCCCAGTACTATTACATTGACATTTCTTCCTAAATCCTCTATGCACTCATTTAAATCTATCCAAAAGGCCTCCCTTTCTTCTACACTCTTCTCACTGCCAGGCCCATATGCACTTACAAAGACCCACATCTCCTTCCCCAGTTTCATTTTCAACCACATTATCCTTGAGGAAACCTCCTTCCACTCCACTACCCGTTTACCTATCTCTTCACTTACTAGAATAGCCACCCCTTCCCTCCCTCGCCCTCTCTTCACTCCTGATAACCTCCCACTTACACTCCCAAACTTACACTCACCCTTCCCTTTCAACTTAGTTTCACTCAAAGCCAACACATCCATCTTTCTTCTCACAAACATACTACCTATCTCTTCCCTTTTACTCTCATCTGTACCACATCCACGCACATTAAAAGACCCAAACCTTAGGGTGCTGGTCCGAGAACTTCCAGACCCTCTTATGCCTTCTCTTTTTTGTTTAGGAATATCCCCTGTGGGGCTACAAGGAGAAGGATGCCTAGTCCCAATCCCCGTCCCTTTCTTCTCGCCTCTTACGATCCAAGTGGAAATACTTGGTGGCAGTATTCTTTTCCCCCACCACAGGGAATTCCCCCATCACAGAAAAAGAATACTCAGAGAAATGGTACAGGATAGCAACAAGGGGTTGGGGGACAGCATAACGGAGGGACAGTCGTAGTATAAAAGTGTCATCATTTCTCTATGAACAGAGTTTCCTCTATCATAGACAAAATGATGTGTGGCTCTGGTCCGTAGGGGCGCCCCATATAGACCCTAAAGTATCAACTGCATGCTACTTTGCCACAATAACAAACAGCCAATATCGCAGACGGACAAAATATATATAGAAATATTAGATTCCGTTCACTTCGAACTGATGCGCATAGTAAAGAACTCAATTATCTTTACGTTTTCATTGTCTATATACATATAAATAGTAATAATGCCTTTAATAGTCTATATTAATATTTATTATAAATTAATTTTCATTAAATTCATTAGAAAACAGAAGAAGAATAAAATTCTACATTTATTCTACATATTCTACGAATTGTCGACACAGCGTCATCAGTAGCTTTTGTTTTCCACAATAGCAGACGAATTCTAGAATTCGACGGTACAGGTGCTCACCTGTGGCTATAAACTCTGGACTTGTGCATCATAGATGGGTTAGTTTGATAGATGGTTATGAACAAAGTTGACATTGACAAACTAGTAATTAGTTGTGGAGTAGTTGGGTCAGTCATTTTTTGTATGGACTAGCCCATCAGTTTCATCAGTATTTCCACCACATGAAAACTATTATAATCGTAATGGCTAATGCCCCTCACCACCACCTTTCATCCTGTTATTCTATGCTCTATTTTGTAAAGGACGTTTTGTTGATTTTTGGAAACCAGGTTGTGTAAATTTGCAGTTCTTAGTTGTTTGGAGATCGTGTAAAACACAAGCCACATATCAAATTCGTTGGTTGGGTGAAACTATGAATTGACCGTTGTAATTAATTTCTTGTTTAAAGCTTGCAATTTATTTCAACTTTTTCATTTGCAGATGGGAATGATTGATGCACTCATTGCTGTTGCTGCAACATTATGGGTATGTAAGGTTAATAGTCACAATCTTTTATTAGTGGCAGGTGAGTTTTGATCTGCATTAGAAAGCTATTGCCTAGGCCCAAGGTCAGTTGTAACATCAGTATTTCTTGCATTTTGTCAGCCATCTCTCCCCTCCTCTTCTAGCTGTGATGGCATAGAAACCATTTCACACCAATACAATAGGGATAGAAATACAAATTTTATTCCACAGAAGTCTGGGAATGAGGACAAATACCACCTGAAGTGGGTTTTACAATGATACATGAGGCAACAGCTATGGTAGTGGCATTGCAAGTTTTCAAATTATTCAGTCTATTGTTAATTTTTTTTCTTACATAATTCTTGTCAAACATGGTGGGAGTGGATTTTGTGCCTTTGTTTTTGGCTACCTCCCTTGTAAGGAGGAAAAAGCTGTTGGTATGTATGTGTTCTCCCTTCATCACCCTTTCCCCCACTTAAGGAGATGCATATTAATTTTTACTTCCTTTTTGTGCAGAAACTTTTTGATAGGCTATGTGCTGCTTTTTTTTTTTTCTCCCCAGACATTTTTTCTCTCCTTGCTCTTGTGCTTACATTCTCTTCTCTCCAGATTGAGAAAGGCTTTCACATACACAAGCCTGCCATACACATCACATGCACATGGGTCATAACGGAGTGTCTCAAATGGTTCAGCTAGAAAATGCTGGATCCAAATTTTATATGATGAGAATATTGACAAGCATATGTCTGATAACATGATGCTAAATTTTTAACCTGAGTTAAGTGTTAGATTAAATTTTGTTTGCAAATGTGTAGGAAATTTGACATTTGAAATCTTTGCAGGTCTGAATAGAGCCTGGGACTCTTACATGTCATCAAGGTAAGCATAACCCATAGTGTTTATACTAAATGTAGATGTACTGATTATTGGTCTCTTGGCATGGAAGAGTAGTATACTCTAGACCAGTGTTTCTCAACCTTTTTACCCTTGCGTAACCTTTAAAATAAATTACGCCTCAAGGAACCCTTGCGCCCCCCCCCAAAAAGTATATCTTTCTAATTTTATTGTCATTGTGATAATAGGTTAGATAGGGTGATGTCTGTATTACATTATTACAATAACCAAAAATATGTCATGCATGTTTCATTATATTACGTATATGCATACATATACCAAGGCCTTTTCCCCCTTACAAGGGGGGTAGCCAAAAAGGAAAAGGCATAAAATCATTCCCACCCATTCCATCCCTGAATACACTCCACACCCCTCCACCCTCCCTTTTATCTTAAAACCTCCTGGATGACGGGTCATCCCTGCACCTTGTCCACTGCCCTGGGTCAGAAGCAGTGTCGCAAGACACAGCACATCCACAGCAAGCCCGCTTCATTAAATCAGCAACCCCCCCTCTCCGTCCCCCATGCATAAAAGGAGAAGACGGGGAGAAATCCCTTCGGGCTGCGTCAAATTTTGCTCACACATACTATCTCACCCCCCCAATCCACCTCATGCATCACAACATCATCCATATACAACCATTCTCCATTCACCCCTGTCCTCTGTCCTCTCCCGTCCTTCCTCAACAGACATTCCCCTTTTCCCCAAAGCCCCCTTTGCATTACGTATATGAAATTAAATAAAAAAAATCAAAAGTGCATTAGCTTATCTCGCTTGTTCTTGCGGAACCCTTAGGGTTCTGGGGAACCCTGGTTGAGAAACACTGCTCTAGACAACCAGAATCAAATGTGCCATGATCAGAGATTGAGAGATTGATGGATGAAATGATGGTCTTGCTGCATTGCTTGTGATCTGGGGACAAGAATGGCCCTCCATCCACAAGATGTAATAAGTCGTTCTTTTACCCTGTATGTTGATAACCCCAGAAAATGCGATCAAGCTTGTTCACGGAATATGGGGGTCCCTCAGATACAACTACAAATATAAACAGGATGCTTGCATCCTTGTATACTTGCACCTTGTTATGCTAATGTCAGCATCATCATGTACTAGTTGATGTAAGATAAGGTTGTAAGAATGGTTGTAGTTGGGAGATGCTAGGAGTGTCGAGTTCCACAGGGAACTGGCCAGCAAGAATAAAGTGGGTGAGGAGGGTTTTGCTGTGGAGTTGCCCTTTTGATGCATTGTCTTAAACCCAAGTAGTGATGGGAGCAGGATAACTTTATCTGTAAGCATTGGTAAATGGTGCTTAACCCATCACC
The DNA here is from genome assembly GCF_046742065.1 of Oratosquilla oratoria. NCBI lineage: Eukaryota > Metazoa > Arthropoda > Malacostraca > Stomatopoda > Squillidae > Oratosquilla > Oratosquilla oratoria. The sequence goes on from NW_027467716.1 coordinate 1,476,483, forward strand.
CCTAATTCTAAAGAGGGAAAGTACCTTTGGTGCAAGTTATGCTTATGTGAAGGTTGTGGAATATTGATCCAATTTGATCTTAAATAAGGAGAGTATTGACAAGCATATGTCTGACCATATGATGCCAAGCATATAGTCCAAGTTTAGCATTTAGTAAGGTTGTGGAAGTGGATGTGTAAAAGTTTTAACAGAATGAAATCTGCAGGTTTGGAGTGATGAGAATGGGAAGCAATCTGCAGTTTACACAATACAAGTATACTAGAATCCACTAACTTTACTTGAAATAGTCTTGAGGCATGGAATAGAAATCTTGCTGCCAATATTTTTTCCCCCCACATAAGGGAGGTAGCCAAATCAAAGGCACGTACCCGCTTTCATCCACCACCCTTTCCCCTCCTCACATAATAGCTCATGAGTAAATAAAGTTTCATAAATCTTCCAGATCTCCCAAAACCATTCAGTTCATTATCCCACAATTTGTTGGTTGTACAGTCCCAAAGCAGCTGGCAGTGGGTCCTTGGTACCTCCATTGATTACTAGAGAGAAGCGTGTTACATTAGTCGCTAATTGGAGGAGGCCTCTTGATACCTGTCAGCTCTTGCATTCAAAGGTAGAAGAAATGCAGAGCAAATTGATGAGATCTTGGGACAAGTCTGAAGAAGTTGAAGATAGCAGGGAAGTGACTCTTAGGTCCTTGTAGGCCATTGTTGACCCACACCTATTGATACCACTGAACAAATCCTAAATTGTAATAGTTACATGATGTGTGTAGGTTGCAATACTAGGCCATTTGCTTTTTATACCAAAGTTGCACTCAAATTTCACTAGCATATTTTTTCCTTTCAGAATGTGGTGAATCTTCAGTCTGCAATAAGGTTTGTACTTGTGCTGTGGTTTAATTTTATTGCATCTCTAATAATGATGATAATTGAAATCCTTGATTTCACTGAGAGTAAGTCAAAAGGATTCTGACAAGATTACATAATGTTTTATGTGAGGTATTAGTACTGTGGCCTCAATTTGTCATTGGTTTGTTTCAGGTTGCTTGGAGAAACAAAAGAGTGCTGGTGAGCAACTAAGGGAAAAATACCAGACAAACCACAAGAGAAATATGGGAAGTTGTGAAGGATAAGAGAAACTAGATGAAGAATGGGTACGTTTCAAGATAGTACAGTACACTAAGATGGGTTGAAAGTGGGACGGAGCAGTTGGTGGGATTAAGTTTGATGGCAGAGTAGAACTAAGATAACGTACAAGATGTACAGATGAGGGAAGTGAAACTAGAGGACAGGGAGGCTGAGAATGAAGTAGGGTGGGCCATTGGTGAGGAATTTGAATTGTTTTTGGAAAGGAGGGAAGAATGAACAGGGGTAAGTTGGGTTGAGAGAAGGTAAAGGATGCTGTTGGACAGGTATGACGGAGAAGAGAGATGGATAGAGTATTGTGGGGTTCTTAGATTTAGAAGGGGATAAGGTGGTTTAGTGGCAGTAGTTGGTAGGAAAGGAGGGTAGCACTGTAGAAGGTGGGAGAGGAGAAAAAGCATTGATAGCTGCAAAGTTGTCAGTTAGGTGTCTGAGGAAGGGTGTAGTTGTGTAATGGGTGGTGAGGACTTGTACTTAGGGTAGAGAAGTGTGGAGTAATGGATGTAGTTCCCCTGCACAAAGAAAATGGGAAATGTGTTGACTTATTGGTGGTAAGGCGTGCAATTGAATGTTTACTAGTGAGAATAGTTAGCAATTGGGGGGTGGGGAATAGGAAAGGGTGTGTGTAAAAGTTAATGCAAGTTTTTGTAATAATGATTTTTACCACAGACCTGTTCTGAAAAAAGTGTGGAATAATATTGGTATCTGACATTTTGATCATTGAAGATTGGTAATTTATAGATTTTTTTTTTTTTTTAACATTACCATTTTCTTAATTTCAGAGATAGAACAGTCTCTGCATTTATATTTTTGGCTTGGAGATCAAAGTGAAGTGGATTTGTTTCCATTTTGCTCATCTTGGACAACCATGGCCAAAAGGTAAGTTTGTGTGAAAGTGGAATGCTGTAAGAGAGTTGGTCTGTGGTAGTTGGAAGCAAACTTGAGAACTGCATGGAGAAATGTCGGTGGAAGCAATGAAAGGAATGGACAATGTATTGGTATTGATTTTGTACAGAATTGAGGATTAATAACTAGTGAATGCGAAGATTAGTAATGGACAGATTGAATGGTCTCGTATGGATGTGGGGATGCACCAGGGTCGTGATTTTGCCTTCCATGTTGCACTTGATGTGGCTTAATGTCTTGATGGATTGCTTAGAATTTAGGTGAAGACTGGATTGATATATTGATAAGATGCTTGAAAGCTATTTGTATTGCATTGTAGGTTCTGCAGAAAATTTATCCTTTGAGTGGAGGTGTGGATTATGTGATGCATTGGAGTGGTTAAATGTGAATGGTGTTTTGATGCAGCCCATAGGGCATGAGGGGACAGAGGTGGTGGGGGTGTTGCAGAGTAAATGAAACAGCCTTGCTGTTGATGTGCTGTCTTGCAGCATTGTTTATGACCCAGGGCAATAGGCAAGATGCAGCGATAACCTGCTATCCAGGAGGACCAAAGAAAAGGAGGGAGGGAGGGGTGGTGAATGGGAGTGCAGTGGGTGGGGATAAAATGGGTGGGAGTGGAATTCTACCTATTGACCTTGTATATTCTTGCATGTACCTTACAAGGGAGGTAGCCAAAGTCAAGGGCATAAATCTACTCTCACCCATTTTATCCCTATATCGTTCCCATTCACCACCCCTCCCTCCCTCCCTCTTTTCGTGGCTCCTTCTGGGTTATGGGTCATCCCTGTATATCTCCCACTGCTCTGGGTCAGAAGCAATGAAGCTAGATGCATCACATACACAGCAAGGAAGTTTCATTTAATTGGCGACCCCTCCCCCTTGTGTTCCCTCTTATGATTAAAAATTGTAATAGTACATCACATCATTTACTGATTGCAGGTATGTTGGAAGACTGGTCTGGGGAATTTGTTATACTGCAGTATTGTGTGCAGGATCAATTACAGGATGATTGCTCAGGTGAGGCATTATATATGGGATGTTGTTTTCATGAGCTTCATGATGAAAATATCTTGTATCACATTCGCGGTTTCCACTGGAGGTTTATCCCATGAAGGTCAATGTGTTGTCTGATCATACTGTCAGGTAAAACATTGTCATTGTTGGCAATTGTTGTTACATTACTTCTTGATTGCAGGGATTGCTGCGGTTGTGTGCTGGCTCAATTACAGGATTGAAAGATTGCTCAGGTGAGGCATTATATATGGGATGGTATTTTCATGAACTTCATGATGAAAACTTTTATCACATTCGCGGTTTCCACCGGAGGTTGATCCCATGAAGGTCAATGTGTTGTCTGATTATGCTGTAATTTAAAACATTGTCATTGTTGGCAATTTTTGTTACATTACTTCTTGATTGCAGGGATTCCTGTTGGAAGTGATCACTTGAAATGACTTTTGCTGTTTACCAAGTGCAATGGACATTGTTGAGATGAAAATTTCTCTACAGTTCATGCTGGCATGTAGCCTCACTGATGCAAGGTTGGTTTTACTGTATTTGCAAAAGATGATTCTCAAATGATGATTGTTATCCCTGTCTCAACAACTCTTGTGGACACAATTCCTCGTTACTGAAAACTAAATTTGGTAATTTTTTGGTAATACATTGGTTGGCACAGAAGTGAAGTTATTTCATTGTTGACAGGTCCAGCCATGTATTAATGAAGCTGCTCAGCAGATGCTGGATTTGCCTCTTAGGGATGCAAATGCTGGTTAGTTGTTTGCTATTTTAGTTGTAGTCTTTGGTGTTTAAAATCAAGGCAGAATAACTTTGGGATAATAACCAGTAGTAAATGATGAGTTAGATGACGAGACCTAAGACAGGCTTACCCGCATGTCATTTGGTGTGGACGGAGGCATTTGACTGAATGTTGTAATAATTTTTCGGTAATAAATTTGTTTGCATGGAGTAAAGTTTTTTAAATTGTTGACAGGTCCATGCATGAGTGAAGATGCCAAAGATACTGGATTCGGGATGCAAATACCGGTAAGATTTGTTATTGTTGCAGGGATGAATTTTTGAGAAGATACCAAGGCATTTCCCCCATAAAAGGAGAAGTAGGCATAATCCCTCTCCTACCCATTTCATCCACACCCGCTCAACTCCCATTCACCACCCCTCCTTCCCTCCCTCCCTTCCTTCTTTGTAAAGATGAAGGCAAAATAACTTATTTTGGGATAATGACCTACAGAGAGTAAATGATGAGTTAGATGACAAGACCTAGGACAGGCTTACCCGTCTGCCATTTGGTGTGGACCGAGGCATTTGACTGAACGTCGTCATCAAGAACAGACAGGAGAAGTGTGGTGATGGTGCCTTACAAATTTAATTTTACCAATTTTCAGGTGGAAGGGTGCTGGTAGTTGTCTGGTCAAGTCCTCACAATTGAGGGAGGTACATACATATACCAAGGCTTTTTCCCCCTTACAAGGGAGGTAGCCAAAAAGGGAAAGGCATAAAATCATTTCCACCCATTCCATCCCTGAATACACTCCACACCCCTCCACCCTCCCTCTCATCTGAGCACCTCCTGGATGATGGGTCATCCTTGCACCTTGTCCACTGCCCTGGGTCAGAAGCAGTGTCACAAGACACAGCACATCCACAGCAAGGCCGCTTCATTAAATCGGCGACACCCCCCTCTCCGTCCCCCCATTGCATAAAAGTAGAAGGCCGGGGAGAAATCCCTTCGGGCTGCGTCAAATTTTGCTCACACATACTACCTCACCCCCCACCCCCCCTGCCCATTCCACCTCATGCAATCACAACATCATCCATATACAACCATTCTCCATTCACCCCTGTCTTCTGTCCTCTCCCGTCCTTCCTCAACAGACATTCCCCTCTTCCCCAAAGCCCCCTTCAACCCATCCATCCACCTCATCCTAGGACGTCCCCTCATGTTCACTCCCTCCACATCTGCCTTCCATACCTCTTTTACTAGTCTTTTTCACTCATTCTTTCCATGTGTCCAAACCATCCTAATATTCTTTCATCAACCCTATCTCCCAGCTCCTTTTCCACCCCTGTTCTCCTCCTCACCTCCTCATTTCTCACTCTATCTAGCCTAGTAACCTCCATCATACTTCTCAGACACCTCATTTCAAACACATTCAAACTCCTTCTCTCTTCCTCTCTTATGTTCCATGTTTCTGCCCCATACAGTGCTGTTGGCACAATCACTACTTCATACAGTCTCCTCTTAGCATCCATTCCCAAATGTCTATTCCTCATTACACTCTTTAATCCACCAAGGCATTTACTTGCTTCTCTCAATCTACATTCTACCTCCACTTTCACTCCACCTTTTCCTGCCACATTTGCACCCACGTATCTAAAACTATCCACTTCCTCCAGTCGCTCTCCCTTAATGCTCACTTCCAGTCTACTGCCACTTTCACCCCTTGTACATCTCATCACCTTACTTTTACCCACATTTATCTTAACTTTCTTCTATCACATACTCTCCCAAACTCTGCCACCAACTTCCTCAATCCCTCCTCCGATCCTGCCACAAGCGCAGTGTCGTCCGCAAACAACAGCTGGCTCACCTCCCACTTTTCTCCATTTTCTTTAACCATCTCCAATCCCTGACCCACTACCCTTGCATTTACCTCTCGCACCACCCCATCCATGTATAAGTTGAAGAGCCAGGGCGACATAACTCATCCTTGACGAAGTCCCACCTTTACCTCGAACCACTCACTCTCTCCATTTCCAATCCTGACACAAGCTCTACTACTCTCATAAAAACTCTTGACAGTTCCCAGAAGCTTTCCTCCTATCTCGTATATCTGCATACCTCCCACAGTGCCTTTCTGTCTACCCCATGATAAGCCTTTTCCAGATCCATAAAAGCCCAAAAAACATCCTTCCCCTTTCCTATAGCTTTCTCACATATCTGTCTTACCACAAAGATCTGATCTACACAACCTCTACCTGTCCTAAATCCACACTGTTCCTCACCAATTACTCCTTCTGTTCCTCTCCTAATCCTCTCAATCAAGATCCTCCCATAAGCCTTCCCAACTACACTTAACAAGCTAATCCCTCTGAAACTACTACATTCACACTTGTCCCCTTTTCCCTTGTGAAGAGGAACTATAGAGGCACTCCTCCAGTCCTCCGGCACTCAACCCTCTCTCCAGCAAACATTAAATAACCTCACCAACCAGTCCACCATCACTGTACCTCCCTTTTTCAGACATTCTGCATGGCATCCATCCAGACCAGGTGCCTTACCTGCTTTCATCATCTTAACAACTGCCTTCACCTCATCCTTCCTTATTTCTCCTCCATTCTCCTCACTCATCACTCATTTTCTTCGCATTTCCCACTGCAGCTATCTTTCCTTCCCTATCCTCCTTCACATTTAGCAACTCCCTAAAATATTCTGCCCATCTTCCCCTTACTGCCTTCTCTTCCATTATCATCTCTCCATCTGCACCTTTTACCTTTTCTTCTCTACTTGATTCGCCTCCTCTTCCTCTCTTAATTTCTTTCCAAAACATCTTTTTATTACTTTCAAAATTTTCTGTCATACTCTTACCCCATTTCACATCTGCTCTCCTCTTTGCAACCTTTACCTTTTGCTTTACTTCTCTTTTCTTTTCTTTGTACCTCTCATATGACTCCCTCGTCCTATTTTGTAACCAATCTGTGTAAGCTCGCTTCTTCTCTTCTACAACCTTCTTTGTTTCCTCATCCCACCATTCACTACCCTTCCTTCTATTTCCCCCTGTCCTTCTTGTTCCACACACCATCCTTGCACACTTTATGACTCCCTCCTTGAACCATCCCCATTCCAGCTCTACTCTATCCTTTACTCCCTCGCACTCCTTCAGCCTCTTTCCGTACTCCTTCTCCTTTTCCTTTCCATTCAAAGAGTTCACTCTAAGAACCTCCCTACCTTTTGTCCCTCTCCTCTTTCTCCATCTATCCTCCACTCTCAACTTACCTTCCACCAAAAAATGATCTGATATTCCCCCACCCTCTCCCCTTAGCACATGTACATCCTTAACTCTTCTTATCATAATCCTATTTACCACTACATAATCCATTAGCACTCTGTCTACCACCCTTCCCTCCACCACCCTCTCCCATGTGTACTTATGCTTGACTTTTTTCCCGAAACACTGTATTTGCTATCATCAACTCTCTTTCTAGACACATTTCCACCATCAACTCTCCACTACGACTCTTTCCTGGAACTCCACATTTCCCAACCACTCCATCGATTGGACCATTTCCTACCCTAGCATTAAGGTCTCCCAGTACTATTACATTGCCATTTCTTCCTAAATCCTCTATGCACTCATTTAAATCTATCCAAAAGGCCTCCCTTTCTTCTACACTCTTCTCACTGCCACGCCCATATGCACTTACAAAGACCCACATCTCCTTCCCCAGTTTCACCTTCATCCACATTATTCTTGAGGAAACCTCCTTCCACTCCACTACCCGTTTACCTATCTCTTCACTTACTAGAATAGCCACCCCTTCCCTCCCTTGCCCTCTCTTCACTCCTGATAACCTCCCACTTACACTCCCAAACTTACACTCACCCTTCCCTTTCAACTTAGTTTCACTCAAAGCCAACACATCCATCTTTCTTCTCACAAACATACTACTTATCTCTTCCCTTTTACTCTCATCTGTACCACATCCACGCACATTAAAAGACCCAAACCTTAGGGTGCTGGTCCGAGAACTTCCAGACCCTCTTATGCCTTCTCTTTTTTGTTTAGGAATGTCCCCTGTGGGGCTACAAGGAGAAGGATGCCTAGTCCCAATCCCCGTCCCTTTCTTCTCGCCTCTTATGATCCAAGTGGAAATACTTGGTGGCAGTATTCTTTTCCCCCACCACAGGGAATTCCCCCATCACCGAAAAAGAATACTCAGAGAAATGGTACAGGACAGCAACAAGGGGTTGGGGGACAGCATAACGGAGGGACAGTCGTAGTATAAAAGTGTCATCATTTCTCTATGAACAGAGTTTTCCTCTATCATAGACAAAATGATGTGTGGCTCTGGTCCATAGGGGCGCCCCATATAGACCCTAAAGTATCAACTGCATGCTACTTTGCCACAATAACAAGCAGCCAATACCCCAGACAATTGAGGTAGGTATTAATTAAAAAAAAGTGTCAAGTATTTTTCTTATCCGTAGCAGAGTAAAAATGTACATGATACCCTTATAATAAGAGACGGAAACAATGTAAAGTTTAAAGTTTTTAGAAAAAAGACAAATAATAATGATTATGTACATTTTTACCCTGCTACATGATACCCTTTTAATAAGAGACGGAAACAATGTAAAGTTTAAAGTTTTTAGAAAAAAGACAAATAATAATGATTATGTACATTTTTACTCTGCTACGGATAAGAAAACCAAAATGGGAATTATCATAGGTTTTTATCTTCGAGGCTTAAGAATATGTTCAGAGGAGTATCTGGATGAAGAATTTAATAACATTTTTAACGCTTTTACTGAACTAAAATACCCTCCTTATTTTATTCTAAAAGCCAAGAAGAAAGCTCGAATTATTCACAAAAGAGTTTGAAAAATAAAAGAAGAATATACAAAGAGGATCATATTACCTAATACCTCAGTTGCAGACAATATTTCCCCATTATTAAACAAGGCTGGTGTTAAGGTTGTTAAAACCAGCTCAGTAACAGTTGGTAATCTTATTAAAAGCCGAAATAAGAGCAGGGAAAATATTCGTCGAGCAGGTATTTATTGTGTGCCTTGTCTAGGTTGTGAAAAGGTTTACATTGGTGAAAGTTTCCGTGGTATTGATAAGAGAGTATTAGAACATAAATATGATATGAAAACATACAATATGAATAATGCCATTGTTAAACATAGATTCGATACCGGCCACAATGCTGATTGGAATAATTCCAAGATTATAAAATATGAAAACCATACAATGAAACGTAGATGTTTAGAATCGGCGTTTATATCCCTCATAGAAAATATAAATCAGAATAGTGGATTTTTTACAATAAACAAACCATTGGCAATTCTAATTACAAGTAACAAGCAATTTGCGCAAATTGTGTGTACACCATTTTAATGTTTGTTTCTCCCCGCAAGGCTCAGGCTATATAAGGAGTAAAATGTTTTTCATCGATGTTATTTCTGAAGAAGCCCTGCTGGGCGAAACATAAAATATATTGGACTCCCATACTCTGCGTTTGGCCTCTTCCCTACAGTATTTACTACTCTTGACAGTTATATGACAATGTATTACCACCAAGATCTCTGGATGGAAGTAATGAGCATACATACAATTTGATAGCAGCCAAAGATGGGGCTGAATGTTTCATCTTTATTTATTTAGGACTGAACATAGTGAGAGGCAAAGGATACAAGTTGGAACACCCATTAAGTTGCCTTAAATGTAGCCTGCTGTATCTGATAACATTCGACAGTTGAAAATGTTATATGTGTGTGTAAATATATTTATATATTTGTAATGATGATTTTTACAACAGACCTGTTCTGAAAGAAATGTGGAAATATATTGGTATCTGATAAATTAGTTGTAGAAAACTTGTACTTGTTAATGATTTTTTTTACTGAAAGTTTTCTTAATTGCAGTAATCGAACATCAGCATTGTTGGTTTGAAGATCATATTGAGTGGATTTCTTCCCTTGGCCCATCTTCTGGACACCTGAAGACCCCCAAGATAAAATTGTCCAGGATTTGAACAAGATTACTTGGAGGTGAGGAGAGTGGGGTTGGATGAGCAGATAGGGATGATGAAAGTATTGGGATGGTTAGGACATGTGGAAAGAATTGGTGTAGAAAGCTGTGGATGGAGTGAACTTCTGGGGATGATAGAGGATGAGGTAAATGGGGGCAAGGAAGGGAGAGGCAGGAGATAGGGGTGAGTGGAGAATGGCTGTGTATAGTTGAAACTTGGATGGGAGGAGGGGGGGTGGTTGAGTAGGGAGTATTTGTATGTTTTGACACAGCCTGAGGGGATCCCTGTCTTTATGTGCTGCATGATGAGATGGAGGGGATGTTGCCAGTTGAAGCAGCCTTGCTGTGGATGTACAGCATTGCTGCTGCTGAACCAGGGCGGTGGGTGGGCGACAAAGGTATAGTTAGCTCTGCCTGAATGTAGGGGATGGTAATGTCGCTTATGATGAGCATATCAGGTATGCATGAGGGGTTGTTCACATCTGCAGTGGATGAAGGTTAGGTGATTTGTCACGTGGACCAGTAAGGATGAGCCTAGTTTGGCTGTTGGACCCTGTTGTGGGCGAGTAGTCTTGCCAACCAATCTCTTGTTTGGTAATACTGGTGAAGCTTTCTTCAAGGTTGTATGTCCAATGTTTGGATGAAGTTGGGGATGGGGGAGTGACGATCAGTCTTGCTCAGGTTCAGGTGTCTTACAAGAGACTTGCACCCTCGGCCATAGTAGTGTGTTGTCAAGGTTGACCACCTCTTTGAATGCATGTTGTGTTGCTGTTTAAACATCTGAACAGGGAAGTGTAGGTGTTTGAGAATGGGAAAGGTGTGGTAGATGTATAATTTAAAGGGATTGTGCTGCACAGTTAAGCTGTTGACCTAAATGATGAAGTTCTATTGTGAACCCCAGGATTGCAACAGAGTTAGCAATGGCAGAACCCACTGTTGTGGATCCTGGGAACTGTGCTTACCTGCCACAAGGCTGTCGGGAGCTGGGATTGTTGAACTCCTTAACTGGTTGAGATTCATTTATGTACATCGTGTTTTCTTTATTTCAGGAAGTAGTTCGAAGAGCTGGGCAAAATAAATCGTAGTGATGTTGGCTAGGTCCTCAAATGAATCTCCCAATGTGTGGTGCATAATGGACTGGACTTTACCATCAGTAGGTAAGTTTGAGTAATGTCAATTCTTTGGAGGGCTATATGAATGCAGACCTGTATTCTACAAGTGTTGTAATGCTGAAAAACTAGTATGGGTTGGAGGTTTTCAATTGTATGATGAAAGCACTTTCTTTCACATTTGCAGTTTCCAGCAGAGGTTTATCCCATGAAGGCCAATGTGTTGTCTGATTATACTGTTAGTTAAGACGTTCTAATTGTTGGCAATTTTTGCTACATTATTTAGTTATTGCAGGTCCTAATACTGGAAGATCACTTCCTGCTTCAGCACGACATTTTGCAAGTGGTAGAGGTTGCATTGAACACCAGTGGATACTGTTGTTGTTGTTGTTGTCATTCCCTAGACTGTCCGAGCAGTCCCGTCTCCCCAAGGAATGCCACAGCCGAAACTGGGTTTTCCCACAGATGCTTTATAGAGTGTATGTTGTGTTGTTTGCATGCATGATTGTGTATAATGCAGTCTTCCATTATGTGTTGTATGGTATGGGGTGAAGTGTAACATCCTGGGCAGCTGTTCACAATGCGGTCATCCAGCCTCTTCTGGTAGCTTAGAAGTGCTGGGTGGTGGCCGCACCGCAGTCTGGCCAGGTGGACTCTGTCCTTTCGTGGGAGAGAGGATTCAGAAAGTTGGATATCAAGGGGCCTGGCATGCAGCAGTGTGTTGTCTTTCAGTGTGTTAATGGAGCGGTGAGTGATATGATTATGAATATGTTTCCGGAGGCTGGTATTTGGTGGTTGTGGAGGAAGAGAAGAGAGTATCTGTGTGTGATACAGGTCTTTGGGTGTTGTTTTAATGTTTCTTGGTGTGTGTGGGTATTCTGCTATGTTGTGTAGCGGGTGTGATGTGTTTGTGGTGCCTGCAGCAAGTGTTTGTGTGCCTCTCATGTCAAGGTGGTCCTTGACTTTGAGGACTTTTGTTTCATGGTGTAAATGGTCTGTAGGTGTTGTATTTGTGCAGCCTGTAATTGTTTTTAGGGCTTTGTTTTGTATGATTTGAAGGGTGTTGTGGTGTGTCTCACTGAGATTAGGACTCGCATAATTCATCACTGAGCGTATGCATTGTTTGTATATTGTTGTATTAGTTTCTTTGTTTTGTCCAAATGTTGTTCCAGCGATTGACTCAAGTGCGTTAAGTCTAGGTGTGCATTTGTTTTTTATGTTTGTGATGTGTTGTTTGAAAGACATGGATGTATCGTATGTTACACCAAGAATTTTCGGTGTGTTTGTGTGTGGTATTAGAGTGTTGTTGATGTAGAGATGAGGTATGTATTTGTGTTCTTTTGTCCAGTTGGTGAGAAGTGTTGCTGTAGATTTTGTTGGAGCTATTTTGAGTCTGTTTGTGATGAACCATGTGTTGAGTGTATCAAGGTATGGCTGGATTATTTCTGCAGCTTTGTCTGTGTTACGATGTGTGCATGTGATTGTTATGTCGTCTGTGTAGGAAGAGATTTGTATTTCTGAGGTGTCTGGTGTGGGTTAGTCATGCATGTATAGATTAAAGAGCGTGGGGAATAGAACAGAGCCCTGTGGTATTCCATTCTTAATGTTTTTGATGTGTGATGATTGGCCATTATATGACATGTAAGCATTCCTACCTGTCAGATAATTGGCCAGCCATCTTTTGGTGTTATTGTGCATGTCTGTGCTATATATTTTATTTGTTAGGTTGTGGCGGGGGATAGCATCAAAAGCTTTACTAATGTGTAATGTTATAAGAAGTGTTCTGTGGTGGGGCCTATCTGAATTGATGCCATCTAAAATTCTTTGTGTGAGGTTTATCAGAAGAGTGTTTGTGGAGTGTAGTGGCCTAAAACTGTGTTGTGAGTCAGCAAGTGACAAGATGAAGTATTAGGCGTTCAATGACTTTAGAGGGGGTGCAGAGAAGTGTGATTGGGTGGTGCGATGTTGGGATTGTTGGGTCTTTGTCCGGTTTTGGAATTGTGATTATTTTACCATGCTTCCTGATGTCGGGTATAGTGTTGTGTGAATAGCTGTAGATTGCAATGTTTGTGAGTGCGTGTATACCTTGTGGTCCAATGTGTTTTAGGTGGATGTTACTTATGTTATCAGGGCCACAGGCAGATGAGTGCTTGAGATTATGTATTATGTGTTTTGTCTGACTGTCTATGAAGGGTGCATAGTCTGAGTCTGTGGGAAAGTCTTTCTTACGTCAAACAGTGTGTAGGTCGTCAGGGTGAGAAGTGAGATGGCTTGTCTGTGCAAAATGATTTATGAGTGTGTTTGCTTGTTGTCTGTTTGAGGGTAGATTGTCTGTTGTTGTGATTATTGCTGCGTGAGAGCATGTTGTGTTACTGTTGGATAGTGTAATGCTGTTGAGTGTTTTGTACAATTTGCTGGTGTTTGTTTTGTGATCAAGTGTATTGATAAAGTTTTGCCAATTTTGTGTTTTTTGTTTGTGTATTTTATTGGCAATCACAGTGTTTAGTGTTTGTATTTGGTCTGCTATGTTTTGAGGGATAGGTGTGGGGGTATTGTGTTTAAGTGTGTCTCGTTGTCTGATGAGGCCTTGGATTTCTGGTGTAAAGTTGGGGTTGTGTGATTTTCTGTTGCCTCTAGGGATGTATCTCTTGTCTGCGTTTTGTATGATTGTATTAAAAGTGTGCACAGCATTGTTTATGTTTGTGATTGGTGTACTGTTAAGTGTTTCAAAATGTTGTTCTGTCTCTTCAGTAAAAGCTTCCCAGTTAGCTCTCTTGTATTTGGTGTATGTGTGTCTGTGGCCAACTGGGGTGCATCTTGTTTTGGTGGTGATGATGATTGGAAGGTGGTCAGAACCAAGGGTTCCGACCACTCTCCATGATGTTGTTGGGGTTAGGCAGGGAGAGCAGAAGGTGATATCAGGAGAGGAGGGAATGTAGAGGGCTTGGTGTGGGATATGTGTATGATTATGTGTGTTGTTCATGGTAGTCAATGAGTCAATCTGAGTCTGTATATCAAGCCCTATGTCTGTGTCAGGGTTGTCGACATACCAGGCAGACGACTTGGCGTTGAAGTCTCCACCCATGATCAGGTTGGGTATTGAGGCTAGTTGGCTAAAATGAGGCCTGAAGGTGTTTGGAACTGTGGTGGATGATTGGGGGCGAATGTACATGTTAACTATTGTCAGTGTTGATTTGTTGCCTGTGCGAATTCGAATGGATTGGATTTCTGTAGTGTTATCTATGGTAGGGAGAAGAATTTTGGTTGTGGCACTTGTGTCCACAAAACAGATGGAGTGGTGGATCAGGGTGATGAGTTCACTGCCATTGCCATCGGTCCGGTCTTGTCTGATGGTGGTGTAATTATGAAATGATGGTGTTTTGTGAGTGTGTCTTAGTTTTGTTTCTTGTATAATTACAATGTGTATGTTATGTTGTTTAAGAAAGTGTTCGAGTTCATGTTTTTTCATGTTAATACCGTCAATGTTGTGTTGTAATATATTGATGTTGTGTATTCTGTATGTGTTGTATGTTGCTGTTTGGAGTTGAGGTTGGGGTGTTAATGGGGAAGGTATAGGATCTGGGTTAGAGGCGGGGCAAGGAGAGATTGGGGACAAAGGAAGGGGAGTACTGATTGGGGATATGGGCAAAGGGAAATTGGGAGTGGGTAAGGGTACTGGCTGTGGTTGGGGAGGTGGGAGTGGGGTTACTGGAGGGCAGGTAGAACATGTCCAAGTGTTTGTGTATTGGTTTGTGTCAGCAAGTGTTGTACAAGTGAGGTGGGCCCAGTTTTTGCACATATTGCACTGAACTGAGCCCTTTGTCTGTCTGCTCAAAGTAATGGGTTTAGAGCATGTTGGGCATGTGTATTTTGTGGTGGGCCCAGGATTGCTCTCTACATCTCCGGCTAAAAGTAGAAGACGAGGGGTGAACGCCGGAAAATCACCCATCGGTGCAGAAAAAACGTAACATTGCATGTTGAGAAAAAGGATTGTGGTACAGCAGAAGCTCGATTTAACGAACTAAATCAGCCAAGGTCCAGTCCGCTAAATTGAATTTTCCGTTAAATTGAGCGAGTGATCGTTGGTGTAACAGTGTTGCCAGAGCGGATTATAAAAATGATACCTACCTAAAACTTCCCTAGTGTACACACACACACACATACAGTATATATATTATTGTAAGTGAATTATAGGCAGCACAATCGTGAATTGCAAACGAACAGCAACGTGCAGTAATTTGTTGCAACATGTGTGTGTGTGTGTGTGTGTGTGTGTGTGTGTGTGTGTGTGTGTGTATTTACCTAGTTGTATTTACCTAGTTGTATTTTACGGGAAGGGGAGCTATGCTCGTGGGGTCCCGTCTTCATATCTCATTTTATCTAAACTATTTTTAAATTCATGTATTGTTTTTGCACACACCACTTTCTCATCTAACTTGTTCCAACTGTCTATTGCTCTGTGAGGAAAGCTGTTCTTTTTAAAATCTCTTCTATAGCTGTCTTTTTTTATTTTCTTTCCGTGTCCTCTTGTATTTCTGTCATCCCATTTTATCAGATTCTCTCTATCAGTAATTTCTATGCCTTTCATGATTCTGTAAATAGCTATCAAATCTCCTCTCTCTCTTCTTTGCTCTAGTGTCTGTAGTTTAAGTTTTTGTAGTCTCTCTTCATATGATAGTTTTGAGAGTGTTGGTGCCAGTTTTGTAATTGCTCTTTGTATTCTTTCAAGTTTTTTTATACATTTTTTTGTACTTGGTGACCATATCGTTGCTGCATATTCCAATCTTGGTCTTATCAGGGTGATTAGGATTTTCCTCACCATTTCTTCATCCAGGTATGTAAATGCCACTTTGATTGTTCTTATTAAATTATAAGTTTCTCCAAAAATCTTATTTATATGTTTCTCAGGTGACATATTATTCATAACAATGACTCCCAGGTCCTTCTCATTTTCTACTTTTTTTATTCCTTCTTTTCCCAAATTATATGATCCTGTTATTCTGTTTTTGCTTTTTCCAAATTCCATTATACTACACTTTTTTGTATTGAACTCCATCTCCCACTTCCTACTCCATTCTTGTACTTTATTTAGATCTCTCTGTAGTGATTCACAATCTTCTTCAGTTTTCACTCTTTTCAGTAATTTTGCATCATCTGCAAAGAAGCTCATATAGCTTTCAATTCCTTCATCCATATCATTAATATATATAGCAAACATTATTGGGGCCAGAACTGTTCCCTGCGGGACACCGCTTATTACTTCATTCCATTTTGAGTGCTGATCTCTTATCACTACTCTCATTTTTCTTTCTTGCAAAAAGTCTTCCATCCAATTTAGCAATTTACCTTGTATTCCTCCTTCATATTCTAATTTCTTAAGCAACTTCTTATGTGGTACTTTGTCAAAAGCTTTTTTTAGGTCTAGAAATGCACAATCAGCCCATCCATCTCTTTCTTGTATTATATCTATTAGCCTTGAATAGAAACATATTAAATTGGTGACGCATGATCGTCCTTGTCTGAATCCAAATTGCCTTGGCTTTAGTACGTTGTTTTTTTCCAAGTATTTTACCCATCTACTTTTGATAATTCTTTCACATAATTTTGCTATTGTACTTGTTAGAGAGACTGGTCTATAGTTGGTAGGTTCTTCTTTATTTCCTCCTTTATATATAGGTACTATATTTGCTTTTTTCCAATCTTCTGGAACTTTTCCTTCTTTTAAGGAACTGCTTATTATGCTATGTATTTTGTCTGCCAGTTCATTCCTGCATTCTTTCAGAATCCAGTTTGCTATTTCATCTGGCCCATGCGATTTTCTGACATCAAAATTACCCAAGTGTGTCAATATTTCATTCTTTGTTACTTCTATTTCTTCCATAGGGGGGACTTTTTCCTTCCACTCAATCTCTTCAGGTTGTATATTTTCCCTTGTAAACACTGATTTAAAATGTTTGTTCATAATTTCTGCCATTTCCATTTCCTCAGTGTATTCAACTCCTCCTTGTCTTAATTTCTCTAAGTCTTGTTTGTTTTTCAGTTTATTGTTTACAAATCTGTAGAATAGTTTTGGTTGATCTTTACACTTTTCTATAACATCTTTTTCATATTTTCTTTTTTCCTCTCTGCACTTTTGTACATATTCATTTCTATAACCAGTATATATTTTCCATTTTTCAGGTCTTCTGTCTTTTTTCCATCTGTTCCAGGCTTTGTCTCTTTTGTCCTTTAACTCCCTACAACTTTTGTTGTACCAGCATTTTACATATTCTTTTTCTTGTTTTTGTCTTGGGACATACTTTTCCACTCCTTTTTTGTAAATTTTTGTCAAAATATTCCATTTCTCTTCCACTGTTGTTTCTTCTTTGTATATTTCTTCCCAGTTTTCTTGTTGGAAGAATTCTCTTATTTTATCAAAGTTTGTTTTTTCATACATCATTCTTCCTTTTCTATATTGTTCATTTCTTTTCATATATTTTTCTTCATTAAGTTCCAGTTCAATCAATATGTGGTCACTTTTACCTATTGGTGTTTCATATTCAATCTTGTCCACTATTCTAGGTTCAGATGTAATTATTAAGTCTAGCCTCGATGGTTCTTCTTCATTTCTATACCTAGTGTTCTCTTGTATCCATTGTGTCATTGAATGGTCAGTAATCATCTCAAGTAGAGCATTTCCCCATGAGTCATCACCACTCTTTACTGTCATTTCTTCCCAGCAGATTTCTTTGCAATTAAAGTCGCCCATCATAACTATTCTTCCTCCGTCTTCCATTATTTTAGTTAATGCTATCTTTGTGTCCTCTAACATACTTTTATGTTCACTCTCCTCCCATGAGGCTGTTTTCGGAGGCACATAATTGATCACAAATTTTCTGCTCTTCTTATCTCGGTCTTCCACTTCTATCATAATCATCTCTACTGTATTCTTTCCATATATGACACCTTTCACGTTTATATCCTTCTTAGTCAGGAACATAACTCCACCCCCTTGTTTTTTCTCTCTGTTTCTAATCCAATAATTGTATGTATCATGTCCTACACTGTTGGGTGGTAGTGGGCCTTTTAATTTTGTTTCTACAATTCCCATTATGTCCGGTTCTTTTTCTTTCAAATAATCATTCAGTTCATTCAATCCTGTTATCAATCCATCTATATTTGTGTAAGACACTCTTAGTTTTCTGCCACTTCCATTGTATTCTCTGTTTCCCTTATGTTTTTCTTTAGTATGTCGAACTGCTTTATTTTCATGTTCACTACTCTCCAATAGAATCTCTCTTTCTCTGACTCCGTTCTTTCCTCGTTTTTTGCCTTAGCTTCAATTCTTTTCTGCTTTTCTGCCTCTCTTTCCTCCTTATTCATTTCTCTTTTTATCCATACCTTTTTATATTGATCATTTGTTGCTAGTTTCCCTGTCTTGGATAGAATTTTCTCTGCTGTTGTTTGTGACCTGAATTTAATCTTAATTGGTCTGGTCTTATCTGTACTATATTTTCCGAGTCTGAATTTTTCCTCAATTTCCTTTATAATTTCTGGTTCATCTTCCTGGACTAATTTTAATAAACTGCTTACTCTTTCATTTTCCTCCTTGATTCTTGCGGTTCTATCTGGGTTATGTTTCTCTTCCATTCCTAATATAATTATACATTTCTTTTTGTCAGCTAATTCTCTTACTATATTCTCCTTCTGTCTCATCACTTTAATAACTGAGTCTTCATTATGTTCTTTCAATTGCTGTTTGACTATGTCAGTGAATGAAACCTTATTCCCTTCTTGAGTTATTCTCCAATTTTTAGCTTCTGTAGCTATTTTCTCTCTGTTTTCATTACTATTCTTCTTCAATTTCTCATTCTCCTCCTTTACATTTCCTAACTGTCTTTTTAGGTCCTCTATTTCTTCAGTTAAGTTTCTGTTAGCCTTCTCTAGTTGTTCCAACCTTTCAATTCTTTGGAAAATGGAGTCTACGTTACCTAACTTACGCTCCAAGTCCTCGATCACCTTATCAACTCTCTCCTCTAGTCTTATCAGTCGGGGGGGGGGGGGTTGTGTCCCCCCCACCCTCTTTAAATCCCTGGAACATATTCTCGTCACTTTCTTCTGTATTGCTCCTCTCTATACTTCTAATCTTTACATTTTTATTAGACATTTGATCCTCGCTAAGTCTTTTGTTTACCTTCCGCTTGTCTGGCTGGTCAAAGTCTACTCCCTCCTCATTTCCTTCCATTTCCCTCAGTAATCCCTCCCCTTTTCCTCTTTCCCTACGTTCCCACTACTCCACGAGCAATTTCCCCCCCACCCTGCAAAAACACTAGGCACTTCTCTTTGCGTTGGGATCCACAGACTTCACTTTTCTTCAGAACGTCTTCTAAGCCGTCCATTCGTTGAAGTGTGTATTTACCTAGTTGTACCTAGTTGTATTTACCTAGTTGTATTTTACGGGAAGGGGAGCTATGCTCGTGGGGTCCCGTCTTCATATCTCATTTTATCTAAACTATTTTTAAATTCATGTATTGTTTTTGCACACACCACTTTCTCATCTAACTTGTTCCAACTGTCTATTGCTCTGTGAGGAAAGCTGTTCTTTTTAAAATCTCTTCTATAGCTGTCTTTTTTTATTTTCTTTCCGTGTCCTCTTGTATTTCTGTCATCCCATTTTATCAGATTCTCTCTATCAGTAATTTCTATGCCTTTCATGATTCTGTAAATAGTTATCAAATCTCCTCTCTCTCTTCTTTGCTCTAGTGTCTGTAGTTTAAGTTTTTGTAGTCTCTCTTCATATGATAGTTTTGAGAGTGTTGGTGCCAGTTTTGTAATTGCTCTTTGTATTCTTTCAAGTTTTTTTATACATTTTTTTGTACTTGGTGACCATATCGTTGCTGCATATTCCAATCTTGGTCTTATCAGGGTGATTAGGATTTTCCTCACCATTTCTTCATCCAGGTATGTAAATGCCACTTTGATTGTTCTTATTAAATTATAAGTTTCTCCAAAAATCTTATTTATATGTTTCTCAGGTGACATATTATTCATAACAATGACTCCCAGGTCCTTCTCATTTTCTACTTTTTTTATTCCTTCTTTTCCCAAATTATATGATCCTGTTATTCTGTTTTTGCTTTTTCCAAATTCCATTATACTACACTTTTTTGTATTGAACTCCATCTCCCACTTCCTACTCCATTCTTGTACTTTATTTAGATCTCTCTGTAGTGATTCACAATCTTCTTCAGTTTTCACTCTTTTCAGTAATTTTGCATCATCTGCAAAGAAGCTCATATAGCTTTCAATTCCTTCATCCATATCATTAATATATATAGCAAACATTATTGGGGCCAGAACTGTTCCCTGCGGGACACCGCTTATTACTTCATTCCATTTTGAGTGCTGATCTCTTATCACTACTCTCATTTTTCTTTCTTGCAAAAAGTCTTCCATCCAATTTAGCAATTTACCTTGTATTCCTCCTTCATATTCTAATTTCTTAAGCAACTTCTTATGTGGTACTTTGTCAAAAGCTTTTTTTAGGTCTAGAAATGCACAATCAGCCCATCCATCTCTTTCTTGTATTATATCTATTAGCCTTGAATAGAAACATATTAAATTGGTGACGCATGATCGTCCTTGTCTGAATCCAAATTGCCTTGGATTTAGTACGTTGTTTTTTTCCAAGTATTTTACCCATCTACTTTTGATAATTCTTTCACATATTTTTGCTATTGTACTTGTTAGAGAGACTGGTCTATAGTTGGTAGGTTCTTCTTTATTTCCTCCTTTATATATAGGTACTATATTTGCTTTTTTCCAATCTTCTGGAACTTTTCCTTCTTTTAAGGAACTGCTTATTATGCTATGTATTTTGTCTGCCAGTTCATTCCTGCATTCTTTCAGAATCCAGTTTGCTATTTCATCTGGCCCATGCGATTTTCTGACATCAAAATTACCCAAGTGTGTCAATATTTCATTCTTTGTTACTTCTATTTCTTCCATAGGGGGGACTTTTTCCTTCCACTCAATCTCTTCAGGTTGTATATTTTCCCTTGTAAACACTGATTTAAAATGTTTGTTCATAATTTCTGCCATTTCCATTTCCTCAGTGTATTCAACTCCTCCTTGTCTTAATTTCTCTAAGTCTTGTTTGTTTTTCAGTTTATTGTTTACAAATCTGTAGAATAGTTTTGGTTGATCTTTACACTTTTCTATAACATCTTTTTCATATTTTCTTTTTTCCTCTCTGCACTTTTGTACATATTCATTTCTATAACCAGTATATATTTTCCATTTTTCAGGTCTTCTGTCTTTTTTCCATCTGTTCCAGGCTTTGTCTCTTTTGTCCTTTAACTCCCTACAACTTTTGTTGTACCAGCATTTTACATATTCTTTTTCTTGTTTTTGTCTTGGGACATACTTTTCCACTCCTTTTTTGTAAATTTTTGTCAAAATATTCCATTTCTCTTCCACTGTTGTTTCTTCTTTGTATATTTCTTCCCAGTTTTCTTGTTGGAAGAATTCTCTTATTTTATCAAAGTTTGTTTTTTCATACATCATTCTTCCTTTTCTATATTGTTCATTTCTTTTCATATATTTTTCTTCATTAAGTTCCAGTTCAATCAATATGTGGTCACTTTTACCTATTGGTGTTTTATATTCAATCTTGTCCACTATTCTAGGTTCAGATGTAATTATTAAGTCTAGCCTCGATGGTTCTTCTTCATTTCTATACCTAGTGTTCTCTTGTATCCATTGTGTCATTGAATGGTCAGTAATCATCTCAAGTAGAGCATTTCCCCATGATTCATCACCACTCTTTACTGTCATTTCTTCCCAGCAGATTTCTTTGCAATTAAAGTCGCCCATCATAACTATTCTTCCTCCGTCTTCCATTATTTTAGTTAATGCTATCTTTGTGTCCTCTAACATACTTTTATGTTCACTCTCCTCCCATGAGGCTGTTTTCGGAGGCACATAATTGATCACAAATTTTCTGCTCTTCTTATCTCGGTCTTCCACTTCTATCATAATCATCTCTACTGTATTCTTTCCATATATGACACCTTTCACGTTTATATCCTTCTTAGTCAGGAACATAACTCCACCCCCTTGTTTTTTCTCTCTGTTTCTAATCCAATAATTGTATGTATCATGTCCTACACTGTTGGGTGGTAGTGGGCCTTTTAATTTTGTTTCTACAATTCCCATTATGTCCGGTTCTTTTTCTTTCAAATAATCATTCAGTTCATTCAATCCTGTTATCAATCCATCTATATTTGTGTAAGACACTCTTAGTTTTCTGCCACTTCCATTGTATTCTCTGTTTCCCTTATGTTTTTCTTTAGTATGTCGAACTGCTTTATTTTCATGTTCACTACTCTCCAATAGAATCTCTCTTTCTCTGACTCCGTTCTTTCCTCGTTTTTTTGCCTTAGCTTCAATTCTTTTCTGCTTTTCTGCCTCTCTTTCCTCCTTATTCATTTCTCTTTTTATCCATACCTTTTTATATTGATCATTTGTTGCTAGTTTCCCTGTCTTGGATAGAATTTTCTCTGCTGTTGTTTGTGACCTGAATTTAATCTTAATTGGTCTGGTCTTATCTGTACTATATTTTCCGAGTCTGAATTTTTCCTCAATTTCCTTTATAATTTCTGGTTCATCTTCCTGGACTAATTTTAATAAACTGTTTACTCTTTCATTTTCCTCCTTGATTCTTGCAGTTCTATCTGGGTTATGTTTCTCTTCCATTCCTAATATAATTATACATTTCTTTTTGTCAGCTAATTCTCTTACTATATTCTCCTTCTGTCTCATCACTTTAATAACTGAGTCTTCATTATGTTCTTTCAATTGCTGTTTGACTATGTCAGTGAATGAAACCTTATTCCCTTCTTGAGTTATTCTCCAATTTTTAGCTTCTGTAGCTAGTTTCTCTCTGTTTTCATTACTATTCTTCTTCAATTTCTCATTCTCCTCCTTTACATTTCCTAACTGTCTTTTTAGGTCCTCTATTTCTTCAGTTAAGTTTCTGTTAGCCTTCTCTAGTTGTTCCAACCTTTCAATTCTTTGAAAAATGGAGTCTACGTTACCTAACTTACGCTCCAAGTCCTCGATCACCTTATCAACTCTCTCCTCTAGTCTTATCAGTCGGGGGGGGGGGGGTTGTGTCCCCCCCACCCTCTTTAAATCCCTGGAACATATTCTCGTCACTTTCTTCTGTATTGCTCCTCTCTATACTTCTAATCTTTACATTTTTATTAGACATTTGATCCTCGCTAAGTCTTTTGTTTACCTTCCGCTTGTCTGGCTGGTCAAAGTCTACTCCCTCCTCATTTCCTTCCATTTCCCTCAGTAATCCCTCCCCTTTTCCTCTTTCCCTACGTTCCCACTACTCCACGAGCAATTTCCCCCCCACCCTGCAAAAACACTAGGCACTTCTCTTTGCGTTGGGATCCACAGACTTCACTTTTCTTCAGAACGTCTTCTAAGCCGTCCATTCGTTGAAGTGTGTGTGTGTGTGTGTGTGTGGTGTAACAATGATATGAGCTGTCTGTGAATTTCGCGAAATATTAGTCATAGCTTCGTGTTTGGTTCGATGTACATAATTCTAGCGATTAATAGGACTGGGCAGTTGGTTTTTGGATAGTGAGCATTATTATTGTGTTGTTGCAGAAACCGTAGTTCGTTGTTATAGAAGTGTTTTTCGTGGTGATTACTCTCGCGTACTGATTTTGAATTTTCCCATTAACTTACTGTTTCATTATTTTGTTTTCTTATTATACCGTCTATTTCTAGTAAAGGAGGTATGGAAGGCAGATGTGGAGGGAGTGAACATGAGGGGACGTCCTAGGATGAGATGGATGGATGGGGTGAAGGGGGCTTTGGGGAAGAGGGGAATGTCTGTTGAGGAAGGACGGGAGAGGACAGAAGACGGGTGAATGGAGAATGGTTGTATATGGAAAATATTGTGATGCATGAGGTGGAATGGACAGGGGAATGGGGGGTGAGGTAGTGTGTGTGAGCAAAAATTTTGACGCAGCCCGAAGGGATTTCTCCACGTCCTCTTCTTTATATGGGGGGACGGAGAGGGGGGGTCGCCGATTTAATGAAGCAGCCTTGCTGTGGATGTGCTGTGTCTTGCGACACTGCTTCTGACCCAGGGCAGTGGACAGGGTGCAGGGATGACCCGTCATCTAGGAGGTGCTAAGATGGGAGGGAGGGTGGAGGGGTGTGGAGTGTTTTCGGGGATGGAATGGGTGGGAATGATTTTATTTTACCTAGTTGTATTTACCTAGTTGTATTTTGCGGGAAGGGGAGCTATGCTCGTGATGTCCCGCCTTTGTATCTCGCAGTGTCTAGTTTGTTTTTAAACTCATGAATGGTTTTTGCGCATACTATTTCATTGTCCAGTTTGTTCCAAGTGTCCAAAACTCTATGAGGAAAACTGTTTTTCTTCAGTTCTCTTCTATAGCTATGTTTTTTTATTTTCTTTCCATGTCCTCTTGTGTTTCTTTTGTCCCAGTTAAGTAAGTTCTCTCTATCGAGTACCTCTGTGCCTCTCATGATTCTGTAGATGGTCAATAGGTCACCTCTCTCTCTTCTTTGCTCCAGTGTCGGTAACTCCAGTTTAGCCAATCTCTCCTCGTATGATAGGTTTGCAAGTGCAGGTGCCATTTTTGTAGCTGCTCTTTGGATTCTTTCTATTTTCTTTATATTCTTTTTGGTACTGGGGGACCACAATGTCGCCGCATACTCTAATCTAGGCCTTATCAATGTAACCAATATTTTTTTCATCATGTCTTCGTCCAAGTATGTAAACGCCACTTTTATTGATCTTAGCAAGTTGTAAGTCTCCCCGACAATTTTGTTAATCTGTATATCATAGGACAAGTCGTTCATGATAATTACTCCCAAATCTTTTTCGGATCCTACTTTCTTTACTTCTTTGGTTCCAATTGTATATTTTCCTGATATTCTGTTTTTGCTTTTTCCAAACTCCATTATGC
The DNA here is from genome assembly GCF_046742065.1 of Oratosquilla oratoria. Taxonomy (NCBI): domain Eukaryota; kingdom Metazoa; phylum Arthropoda; class Malacostraca; order Stomatopoda; family Squillidae; genus Oratosquilla; species Oratosquilla oratoria. The sequence continues at coordinate 1,501,409 of NW_027467716.1, forward strand.
TACACTTCTTAGTATTAAAGTCCACTTCCTATTTCTGACTCCAGTACCATACCCTATTTAGGTCTTCTTGCAGTGCTTCACAGTCCTCATCAGTTTCTATTTTCCTTAGCAGTTTGGCGTCATCGGCAAAGAAGCTCATGTAGCAGTTCACGTCCTCGTCCATGTCATTCATATAGACAGCAAACATTATTGGTGCCAGCACAGATCCTTGCGGTACTCCACTGATCACCTCTTTCCAATCTGAATATTTTTCTCTGAGCACTACTCTCATCTTTCTACCAGTCAGAAAGTCCTCTATCCATTTTAGTAGGTTTCCTTGTATTCCTCCTATGTGTTCCAGTTTTTTTAGTAGTTTTCTGTGTGGTACTTTGTCAAAGGCTTTTTGCAAGTCTAGGAATGCACAATCAGCCCATCCATTTCTTTCTTGCACTATGTCTATTAGTCTTGAGTAAAAGCATATTAAGTTTGTTGAGCATGATCTTCCTTGTCTGAATCCGAATTGTCTTGGGTTTAATATGTCATTGTCTTCCAGATGTTTTACCCATCTATTCTTGATTATTTTCTCGCAAATTTTGGCTATGGTGCTTGTTAGTGATACTGGCCTATAGTTGGTGGGTTCTTCCTTGTTTCCTCCTTTGTATATTGGTACAATGTTAGCGTTTTTCCAGTCCTCGGGTATCTTTCCTTCTTTGAGTGAGCTGTTTATTAAGATGTGTATTTTGTCTGTTAGTTCTTCTTTGCACTCCTTTAGAATCCAATTTGCAATACCATCCGGGCCATGTGATTTTCTGACATCCAGCCTTGATAGATGTTCTGATATTTCCTTTAGTGATGCTGTAAACTCATTCATGAGGGGAGATTTCTTGTTTTTATCTATGTCACAATTTGGTATTTTCTCTCTGGTGAAAACAGATTTAAAGTGATTGTTCATGACTTCGGCCATCTCTAAATCTTCTGTGTATTCTATGTTTCCTTGGCATAGTTTCACCATTTCCTGTTTGTTTTTAAGTTTACCATTCACATACCGATAGAATAGTTTGGGTTGCTCTTTGCATTTGTCTATAATATCCTTCTCATGGTTCCTTTTTTCCTCTCTTCTCACATTAACATACTCATTTCTACAGTTAACATAAATTTGCCATTTGCTTTGTTTTTTGTCTTTTCTCCACTTTTTCCAAGCTTTGTCCCTTCTGTCTTTTGCCTCACTGCATCTTTTGTTGAACCAACATTTAATGTACTCTCTCTCTCGCTTTTGTCTTGGTACATGCCTGTTTACACCTTCATTGTAGTTTTCCATCAATATATTCCATTTCTCTTCCACTGTTGTCTCTTCCCTGTAAAATTTTTCCCAGTTTGCATTCTGGAAGAATGTCTTTAGTTTTGTAAAGTCTGTTTTGTTGTACATCAGTCTTCCTTTCCTATGCTTTTCGTTCCTCTCTATGTCTATTTCTTCCTTTAGTACAGTTTCGATGAGTACATGGTCACTCTTTCCAATTGGTGTCTCGTACTGGACTTTATGCACTATTTCAGGTTCTGTTGTAAATATTAGATCTAGTTTCGATGGCTCTTCATTATTTCTGTACCTTGTGTTTTCACGGACCCATTGGGTCATTGTGTACTCCATGGTCATATCTAGCAGTACATTGCCCCACGAGTCATCTCCTCCTTGCACTGTCATGCTGTCCCAACAAATTTCTTTGCAATTGAAGTCCCCCATAATTACCAGATTACCCTTACCCATTAGTATCTCATTTAGTGATTTTCTTGTATCATCTAGCATTTTTGTATGTTCATTTTCTTTCCAAGCGCTTGTTTTTGGAGGCACATAAGTCACCACAAACTTTCTACTTTTCATATTCTTTCCTTCGACTTTTATCATGATCAATTCAACATTACCTTTGCCCTCTGCAATTTTTGTCACGTTTAGGTCTTTCTTGGCCAAGAACATGATTCCCCCTCCCTGTTTCTTGTCCCTGTTTTTTATCCAGTGGACAGGGTGCAGGGATGACCCGTCATCTAGGAGGTGCTAAGATGGGAGGGAGGGTGGAGGGGTGTGGAGTGTTTTCGGGGATGGAATGGGTGGGAATGATTTTATGCCTTGTCCTTTTTGGCTACCTCCCTTGTAAGGGTGAAAAAGCCTTGGTATATGTATGTATGTATGTATGTATTATACCGTCTATTTCTACTTGAATATATTTCTGCTACAATTATACTTTATACATATACTGAATTATATATTATTGTATATATATATATATATATATATATATATATATATATATATATATATATATATATATATACATACATACATATACCAAGGCTTTTTCCCCCTTCCAAGGGAGGTAGCCAAAAAGGGAAAGGCATAAAAACACTCCCACCCATTTCATCCCTAAATACACTCCACACCCCTCCCACCCTTCCTCTCATCTGAGCACCTCCTGGATGACGGGTCATCCCTGCACCCTGCCCACCGCCCTGGGTCAGAAGCAGTGTCGCAAGACACAGTACATCCACAGCCAGGCCGCTTCATTTAATCGGCGACCCCCCCTCTCCGTCCCCCTTTGCATATAAGGCGAGGACGGGGAGAAATCCCTTCGGGCTGCGTCAAAATTTACTCACACATACTACCCCACCCCCCACTTCCCCACCCATTCCTCCTCATGCAGTCACAACATCATCCATATACAACCATTCTCCACTCACCTCTGTCTTCCGTCCTCTCCCTTCCTTCCTCAACAGACATTCCCCTCTTCCCCAAAAGCCCCCTTCACCCCATCCATCCACCTCATCCTAGGGTGTCCCCTCATGTTCACTCCCTCCACATCTGCCTTCCATACCTCTTTTACTAGTCTTTCTTCACTCATTCTTTCCATGTGTCCAAACCATCCTAATATTCTTTCATCAACCCTATCTCCCAAATCCTTTTTCACCCTGTTCTCCTCCTCACCTCCTCATTTCTCACTCTATCTAGCCTAGTAACCCCCACCATACTTCTCAGACACCTCATCTCAAACACATTCAAACTCCTTCTCTCTTCTTCTCTTATGTTCCACGTTTCTGCCCCATACAGTGCTGTTGGCACAATCACTCCTTCATACAGTCTCCTCTTCGCATCCATTCCCAAATGTCTATTCCTCATTACACTCTTTAAACCACCAAGGCATTTACTCGCTTCTCTCAATCTACATTCTACCTCCACCTTCACTCCACCTTTTCCTGCTACACTTGCACCCAAGTATCTAAAACTATCCACTTCCTCCAGTCGCTCTCCCTTAATGTTCACTTCCAGTCTACTGCCACTTTCACCCCTTGTACATCTCATCACCTTACTTTTACCCACATTTATCTTTAGCTTTCTTCTATCACATACTCTCCCAAACTCTGCCACCAGCTTCCTCAATCCCTCCTCTGACCCTGCCACAAGCGCAGTGTCGTCCGCAAACAACAGCTGGCTCACCTCCCACTTTTCTCCATTTTCTTTAACCATCTCCAATCCCTGACTCACTACCCTAGCATTCACCTCTCGCACCACCCCATCCATGTATAAGTTGAACAGCCAGGGTGACATAACGCATCCTTGACGAAGTCCCACCTTTACTTCAAACCACTCACTCTCTCCATTTCTAATCCTAACACATGCTCTACTACTCTCATAAAAACTCTTGACAGCTCCCAAAAGCTTTCCTCCTATCCCATAAATCTGCATAACCTCGCACAGTGCCTTTCTGTCTACCCTATCATAAGCCTTTTCCAGATCCATGAAAGCCCAAAAAACATCCTTCCCCTTTCCTATAGCTTTCTCACATATCTGTCTTACCACAAAGATCTGATCTACACAACCTCTACCCGTCCTAAATCCACACTGTTCCTCACCAATTACTCCCTCTGTTCCTCTCCTAATCCTCTCAATTAAGATCCTCCAAAGTACTAAATTATAAATTTTTCCTAGACTCTACCACCACAATCTGGTAACATCTGGTAACATTGGACTCTGAGACACGCATGTGGCCAGTTGACGGAAAATGCCCAACTTAGTTTACCATTCCCGCTAAGTTGAGCTATTTCCGTAGACGCGTGTCTGGCCAGCTAGCGGAAAATGGTCAATTTAGCGGACCATTTCCGCTAAGTTGAGCATTTTCGTTATTGCTATTTGCAGTTCGCTAATTTGAGCTTCCGCTAAATTGAGATTCGTTAAATCGGGCTTCTACTGTACTCCCCAAGGCAGTCGTAGCTCCTCTTGGGGATCGGTGCCACCTGCGTAGAGCCGATGGCCAGGGCTGGTTGCCGCTGTTTGGCCCCCAACTCTTGGGGTTGGGGGTTGGTCCCACGACGTAGATGCTGCGGCTCCAGGACCATGGATACTGTTGTCATGGAGGTTGTACAATTGATGCTAGTACCTTGGATTGGATATTGGTGCTGCCAGGTGCTGATGAGGAGGTTAGTTTGATCCTGTTTAATGCAAAAGGTATTTAAGACATGATGATTGTTATCCCTGTCTCAATAACTGCTGTGGACACAATTCCTCGTTACTGAAAACAAAAGTACATTTTCAATAATAACTTTGTTTGCATGTAAGTCAAGTTTGTTTAATTGACAGGTCCATGCACAAGAGGTGTACAAATGAACCTGTTTTGCAGATACTGGATTAGCACATGCAGGTTAGTTATGTTTTTTTTGGTTAGATATGATGTTTTGAAAGAACTGAATATTTTTGACTTTGATAAATGATGAGTTAGATGACGAGACCTAAGACAGGCTTACCCGCATGTCATTTGGTGTGGACGGAGGCATTTGACTGAATGTCATAATCAAGAAGAGACAGGAGAAGTGTGATGAAGGTGTTTTAGAAGTTTTAATTTTCCAGACGAGACTTGTGGTACTGAATTGTAAAGAGATGTTGGCCATTGATTAAGAGTAGCACATGATCAAGATGGAAAGATGGCACACTGGGACTACATCACTATGGTAGGTTTACCTGCTTTGGTACTTGGGAACTACATTTGCAATAATGATGACAATGTATTTGCTACTCTTGACTGTTGTATGACGACTATAACCACCAAGATCTCTGAATATTTGACATCTTTATAACTGTATAGCAAGAGAGGGAGCAGAATACATTCATGGTTTCTTCCTCCAGGGGTCAACATGTTCATCAGTAGCCTGGCCATACAAGATCTTTGCTAGGTCTAGGCAACCTTGGGTTTTACGAAATTGCACCGCTTTTAGAGGACCCTGAGCTGGTAATGGTAAGATTGCATTGTCATTTGAATTTTTGTTTTAATAATATGGCCCATCATGTAGGACATTGTAGGAATACCTGTTGGCAATGTTACCCACTTAGGTACAATGACACTTACATAGGTGTCATGAGGCGTGGGTGGGTTCGCAAGGATGCCGGCGTCAGTCTTGATTACGTATATCTTTGTAGTTGTACATGAGTTACCCCCGGATTCTATGAACTGGTTTGATCATGTTTTCAGTGTTTATTACTGAGTAAAAAAGAATGAGTAATGCAGTAGTGACTGTTTTATAATGCAAGTAGTGTGATGCATTGTTCCTATGATAGGCCATGCTGCGCGTGAGAGTTTGACTCGTACTGAAGTGGTTGATAATGTGATTGACCAGTTGGATACTATATTGAGGTAGTTTGAGTAGGGATAGGTAATTTTAGAATAATCATTAACAGCCAGGAAATCTTTGAACAGGGGAAGAGGGAAGGGGAACAAATGTATGGAACTTGAACTTTGAAAATGTGCTTGGTAAGGAGTTGAAATATGAAGTCTGTTATGGGGATGGAAAGAAAGCTGACAGATATAGTTGCCCAAACTATGCTAGGTGGAAAGAATGACTTGGAAGCAAATACCAAAAATGAAGTAGATTAATGGGGTGCAGAGGTGAATTGAATGGTAGAGGAATGTCTGTTTAGCAAGGAAAAGTGTCCATGATGAATATAGAATAGTAATTGATGTATTAAGTAAATAATTGATCCTAGAGTCACTGATATTGAGTATGTGCTATGTTGGTGCTAAGGTGAATCAAAGATCAGTCTGCTCTCCTTATGCCCCAGTTGCAATGTTGCTTCTGGTTACCGGGCTGCAAACATTTATGAATGCATTTCTTGGTTTATGAGGAAGGTTAAACAAGACCAAGACAAGTTTGTGATGTGGAGCAGTGGCTCCCAACCATTTCTGGCTTGAGGAGGCACCCTTGCCAAGCCTTTCAGAAGTCCCCAGCAGCACCCTTATTAGAAAATCTAAATTCTAGTTTGTCAGTATTTTGTTGATTCAACATCAGTGTAACAAAATTATGTCCCAGGATAATATGAAAATACTCATCTTTACACTGATGTTGCTTTAACCCCTTCCATACGGTGCCGCACACGTAGGCGTCATGGGGAGCGAGTGTATTCGCGAGGCTGCCATATCGGCGTCTTGATTATATTTATTGTAGTCGCCCCTCCATAATGACATTCTTTCTAATTCTTTTGTAATCGCATTTTCTATGGTTATCAAAATTCACGGGTGAAGAGAGAACGATCGATATAAGCGGTGACTATATTTTATGATGCGAGTATTATTACGACACGTCGTACGGCTGGCATTGGTTGCTGCCACCGAGATCTAAGTCCATGACGCCTACGTGTGCGGCACCGTATGGAAGGGGTTAATGAACAAAAATGGATGACGATACAAATATATAATTGACAGTAATTTTTGCCCTGAATTTTGGAGGCAACCTCAGTTGATCTTGCTTCACCCTTTGGTGTCATGGCATACCGGTTGGGAACCACGGATGTAAAGAGTGTTGTTGGTTTGTCAGTTGGTGTATGGCTTTGTTGCATTGTAATGTTTACATTTTCAGTTTCGAGTTTGTAGGATGACCTGTGGTGGTGGTGTGCTTTAGAGCCAGAGTGAAGTAGTAAGTATCGAGTTATTGTATTGTGGTTGTACTTCAAATAATGATGACAAAAAATATCTCCAGAATTACTATGTTGGCAAGCTCAACAGGGCTGACATTGCTTATAGTGTACACCTTGCATTGGATCAAGAGCCATTGTTTACAAGTGGTATTTTTTCAGGTAAAGGCCTGGAGCATTCCTCAGCTGCATTAAGGTTGGTACTTGTTTTGGACAGAAGATGGGACTGAATGGAGAATTGCTGTGTATGGATGCTGTGGAACGAGGGGGAGTGGATGGGGGGTGAGGCAATGAGTGAAAAATGCAGCATAAAGGGATTTCTCCCCATCTGCATGAGGTGACTGAGAGGAGGGGGGTTGCCAGTTTATTTAATCTGCTTTGCTGTGGATGTACTGTCTTAAACTGCTTCTGACCCAGGGCAGTGGGTGAGATGCAGGGATGACCCATCAGCCTTGAGCCAAGATGAGGGAAGGGAGTGGATTTTTTTTTTTTTTTTTTTTTTTGTCGTACCCCATTTCATTTCTGCTCACCTCTGCCCTCTTATGCTTTATTCTGCTTTTCTTTGTACATTCTTGTGATTCATCCTATTTTGTAATCAATCTTTGAATGCTTGCTTCTTTACAATCTTCTTTGCTTCATCCCACCACTCGCTACCCTTGTATATCCTCCTGTTGTCCTTGTTCCACAACTTGAACCATCCCCATTCCTCCTCTCCTAGTTATACTCTAACCTTCACTCCCTCCCACTCCCATTTCTTCTTGTACTCCTCTTTTTCTCTCATTTAAGCAGTTTACTTTAAGCACCTCCCTACCTTCTGCCCTTTACCTTTCTCCATCTATCCTTCACTGTCAACTTCCAAAAAATTGTCTTTTCCCCCACTCTCCCGTAGAACATTTACATCCAAAAATCCTCCCATTATTCTCCTGGTTACCACTATGTAGTCCATTAGTGCCCTATCTACCACCCTTCCATCCACCACCCTCTCCCATGTACTTATGGTTGATTTTCCCGTTGACAGGTTTTCAAGTGGACAGTGTACCAGTTTGATCAAGTTTGGACATTAATGTCCATTCATCTGTTCAGTACAGGTATAGATACCTACAGGCTGCTAGCCAGAGTAGTACTATGATGAGAATCTTACTTTCAACATGAGTAACAAATGATATAGTATTTGTACCCTGATTGCCTAGGCGATGGGTGGTCATTTTCATTATATATTTAACTGATGAGGAATATTTTCAGGTGCTGTGAGTTTAAGCAAAGCGGATAAGGAAACAGGTGAGTGGAGTATGACTGAAGAAGCATGTTTTGACTTGGCTACCTCCCTTGTGAAGGGGAAGAAGCCTGTGGTATGTAGACAGATATTGTTATGCTCTGGGAATGTTTGCTAACACAATTGTCTTTGTTTGCAGAATATCAGTGTTTGCTGTTTTCTAAAGTTGGCCCAAAGAAGTGAAATTTGTTGCAGCCGGTGACCAAATAAATGTGGTGGTAAGGGAATTGACTTTTTCAATTTTTATCATATTTGCTAGTGTTTATCTCCATGATGGCCCATCACTTAGGACACCTTAGGATTGCCTGTTGGCAAAATGCTAAAGAAATGTGATTCTGACCATTTTATTGATCGTACTGTCAAGTTCATTTTGAGTTGGGATTAATGTTCAGTTGTTTGCAGGTGATGTCAGGGCGAGACTGAACGGAGATCATGGTCACTGGTAAGGATGATTTTGGTTTCTTCTCGTTTATACTGCATACATGATGGTCCATCACTTAGGACACCTTAGGATTGCCTGTTGGCAAAGTGCTAAAGAAATGTGATTCTGACCATTTTACTGATCATACTGTCAAGTTCATTTTGAATTGGGATTAACCCCTTCCATACGGTGCCGCACACGTAGGCGTCATGGGGAGAGAGTGTATTCGCGAGGCTGCCATATCGGCGTCTTGATTATATTTATTGTAGTCGCCCCTCCATAATGACATTCTTTCTAATTCTTTTGTAATCGCATTTTCTATGGTTATCAAAATTCACGGGTGAAGAGAGAACGATCGATATAAGCGGTGACTATATTTTATGATGCGAGTATTATTACGACACGTCGTACGGCTGGCATTGGCTGCTGCCACCGAGATCTAAGTCCATGACGCCTACGTGTGCGGCACCATATGGAAGGGGTTAATGTTTAGTTTTTTGCAGGCGACATCAAAGCGAGACTGAATGGAGATCATGGTCACTGGTAAGAATGTTGGTATGTCTTCTCGTAAATACTGCATACATGATGGCCCATCACTTAGGACACCTTAGGATTGCCTGTTGGCAAAATGTTAAAGAATGTGATTCTGATAACTTTGTGAAATGTACTTAACATGTTTTATTGAATTATGATTAATTCCCTGGGACGGGGGAAAAGAATACTGCCATCAAGTAATTCCACTTGGATTGTAAGAGGTGAGAAGAAAGGGACGGGGATTGGGACTAGGCATCTTTCTCCTTGTAGCCCCACAGGGGACATTCCTAAAAGAAAAAGCAAAGGCATAAGAGGGTCTGGGAGTTTTCCAACCAGCACCCTAAGGTTTGGGTCTTTTAATGTGCGTGGATGTGGTACAGATGAGAGTAAAAGGGAAGAGATAAGTAGTATGTTTGTGAGAAGAAAGATGGATGTGTTGGCTTTGAGTGAAACTAAGCTGAAAGGGAAGGGCGAATGTAAGTTTGGGAGTGTAAGTGGGAGGTTATCAGGAGTGAAGAGAGAGCGAGGGAGGGAAGGGGTGGCTATACTAGTAAGTGAAGAGATAGGTAAACGTGTAGTGGAGTGGAAGGAGGTTTCCTCAAGGATAATGTGGATGAAGGTGAAACTGGGAAAGGAGATGTGGGTTTTTGTAAGTGCATATGGACCTGGCAGTGAGAAGAGTGTAGAGGAAACGGAGGCTTTTTGGATAGATTTAAATGAGTGCATAGAGGATTTAGGGAGAAATATCAATGTAATAGTACTGGGAAACCTTAATGCTAGGGTAGGAAATGATCCAATTGATGGAGTGGTTGGGAAATGTGGAGTTCCAGGAAAGAATGGTAGTGGAGAGTTGATGGTGGAAATGTGTCTAGAAAGAGAGTTGATGATATCAAATACAGTGTTTCGGAAGAAAGTCAAGCATAAGTACACATGGGAGAGGGTGGTGGATGGAAGGGTGGTAGATAGAGCGTTAATGGACTATGTAGTGGTAAATAGGTTTATGATAGGAAGAGTTAAGGATGTACATGTGCTAAGGGGAGAGGGTGGAGAAATATCAGATCATTTTTTGGTGGAAGGTAAGTTGAGAGTGGAGGATAGATGGAGGAAGAGGAAAGGGACAAAAGGTAGGGAGGTACTTAGAGTGAACTCTTTAAATGAAGAGGAAAAGGAGGAGTACAAGAAGAAGCTGAAGGAGGAGTGGGAGAGAGTGAAGGTTAGAGTAGAGCTAGGTGTGGAGGAGGAATGTGGATGGTTCAAGGAGGGAGTCACAAAGTGTGCAAAGATGGTGTGTGGAACAAGAAGGACAGGAGGAAGTAGAAGAAAGGTTAGTGAATGGTGGGATGAGGAAACAAAGAAGGTTGTAGAAGAGAAGAAGCGAGCTTTCTCAGATTGGTTACAAAATAGGATGAGGAAGTCATATGAGAGGTACAAAGAAAAGAAAAGAGAAGTAAAGCAAAAGGTAAAGGTTGCTAAGAGGAGAGCAGATGTGAAATGGAGTAAGAGTACATACATATACCAAGGCTTTTTCCCCCTTTCAAGGGAGGTAGCCAAAAAGGGAAAGGCATAAAATCACTCCCACCCATTCCATCCCTAAATACACTCCACACCCCTCCCACCCTCCCTCTCATCTGAGCACCTCCTGGATGACAGGTCATCCCTGCGCCTTGCCCACCGCCCTGGGTCAGAAGCAGTGTCGCAAGACACAGCACATCCACAGCAAGGCCGCTTCATTTAATCGGCGACCCCCCCTCTCCGTCCCCCCTTGCATATAAGGAGAGGACGGGGAGAAATCCCTTCGGGCTGCGTCAAAATTTGCTCACACATACTACCTCACCCCCCACCCCCCTGCCCATTCCTCCTCATGCAATCACAACATCATCCATATACAACCATTCTCCATTCACCTCTGTCTTCCGTCCTCTCCCGTCCTTCCTCAACAGACATTCCCCTCTTCCCCAAAGCCCCCTTCACCCCATCCGTCCACCTCATCCTAGGACGTCCCCTCATGTTCACTCCCTCCACATCTGCCTTCCATACCTCTTTTACTAGTCTTTCTTCACTCATTCTTTCCATGTGTCCAAACCATCCTAATATTCTTTCATCAACCCTATCTCCCAGCTCCTTTTTCACCCCTGTTCTCCTCCTCACCTCCTCATTTCTCACTCTATCTAGCCTAGTAACCCCCATCATACTTCTCAGACACCTCATCTCAAACACATTCAAACTCCTTCTCTCTTCTTCTCTTATGTTCCAAGTTTCTGCCCCATACAGTGCTGTTGGCACAATCACTCCTTCATACAGTCTCCTCTTTGCATCCATTCCCAAATGTCTATTCCTCATTACACTCTTTAATCCACCAAGGCATTTACTCGCTTCTCTCAATCTACATTCTACCTCCACCTTCACTCTACCTTATCCTTCTACATTTGCACCCAAGTATCTAAAACTATCCACTTCCTCCAGTCGCTCTCCCTTAATGTTCACTTCCAGTCTACTGCCACTCCCCTTGCACATCTCATCACCTTACTTTTACCCACATTTATCTCCAGCTTTGTTCTATCACATACTCTCCCAAAATCTGCCACCAACTTCCTCAATCCCTCCTCCGATCCTGCCACAAGCGCAGTGTCATCCGCAAACAACAGCTGGCTCACCTCCCACTTTTCTCCATTTTCTTTAACCATCTCCAATCCCTGACCCACTACCCTTGCATTCACCTCTCGCACCATCCCATCCATGTATAAGTTGAACAGCCAGGGCGACATAACGCAACCTTGACGAAGTCCCACCTTTACCTCAAACCACTCACTCTCTCCATTTCCAATCCTGACACAAGCTCTACTACTCTCATAAAAACTCTTGACAGCTCCCAGAAGCTTTTCTCCTATCCCATAAATCTGCTTAACCTCCCACAGTGCCTTTCTGTCTACCCTATCATAAGCCTTTTCCAGATCCATAAAAGCCCAAAAAACGTCCTTCCCCTTTCCTATAGCTTTCTCACATATCTGTCTTACCACAAAGATCTGATCTACACAACCTCTACCTGTTCTAAATCCACACTGTTTCTCACCAATTACTCCTTCTGTTCCTCTCCTAATCCTCTCAATCAAGACTCTCCCATAAGCCTTCCCAACTACACTTAACAAGCTAATCTCTCTGAAACTACTACATTCACACTTGTCCCCTTTTCCCTTGTAAAGAGGAACTATACAGGCACTCCTCCAGTCCTCCGGTACTCTACCCTCTCTCCAGCAAACATTAAATAACCTCACCAACCAGTCCACCATCACTGTACCTCCCTTTTTCAGACATTCTGCATGGCATCCATCCAGACCAGGTGCCTTACCTGCTTTCATCATCTTAACAACTGCCTTCACCTCATCCTTCCTTATTTCTCCTCCATTCTCCTCACTCATCATGGTCATTTTCTTAGCATTTCCCACTGCAGCTATCTTTCCTTCCCTATCCTCCTTCACATTTAGCAACTCCCTAAAATATTCTGCCCATCTTCCCCTTACTGCCTTCTCTTCCATTATCATCTCTCCATCTGCACCTTTTACCTTTTCTTCCCTACTTGATTCGCCTCCTCTTCCTCTCCTAATTTCTTTCCAAAACATCTTTTTATTACTTTCAAAATTTTCTGTCATACTCTTACCCCATTTCACATCTGCTCTCCTCTTTGCAACCTTTACCTTTTGCTTTACTTTTCTTTTCTTTTCTTTGTACCTCACATATGACTCCCTCGTCCTCTTTTGTAACCAATCTGTGAATGCTCGCAGAAAATTTTGAAAGTAATAAAACGATGTTTTGGAAAGAAATTAAGAGAGGAAGAGGAGGCGAATCAAGTAGAGAAGAAAAGGTAAAAGGTGCAGATGGAGATATGATAATGGAAGAGAAGGCAGTAAGGGGAAGATGGGCAGAATATTTTAGGGAGTTGCACCTGGTCTGGATGGATGCCATGCAGAATGTCTAAAAAAAGGAGGTACAGTGATGGTGGACTGGTTGGTGAGGTTATTTAATGTTTGCTGGAGAGAGGGTAGAGTACCGGAGGACTGGAGGAGTGCCTGTATAGTTCCATTTTACAAGGGAAAAGGGGACAAGTGTGAATGTAGTAGTTTCAGAGGGATTAGCTTGTTAAGTGTAGTTGGGAAGGCTTATGGGAGGATCTTGATTGAGAGGATTAGGAGAGGAACAGAAGGAGTAATTGGTGAGGAACAGTGTGGATTTAGGACAGGTAGAGGTTGTGTAGATCAGATTTTTGTGGTAAGATAGATATGTGAGAAAGCTATAGGAAAGGGGAAGGATATTTTTTGCGCCGTTATGGATCTGGAAAAGGCTTACGACAGGGTAGACAGAAAGGCACTGTTGGAGGTTTCACGGATATACGGGATAGGAGGAAAGCTTCTGGGAGCTGTCAAGAGTTTTTATGAGAGTAGTAGAGCTTGTGTCAGGATTAGAAATGGAGAGAGTGAGTGGTTCGAGGTAAAGGTGGGACTTCGTCAAGGATGCGTTATGTCACCCTGGCTGTTCAACTTATACATGGATGGGGTAGTGCAAGAGGTAAATGCCAAGGTAGTGGGTCAGGGATTGGACATAGTTAAAGAAAATGGAGAAAAGTGGGAGGTGAGCCAGCTGTTGTTTGCGGACAACACTGCGCTTGTGGCAGGATCGGAGGAGGGATTGAGGAAGTTGGTGACAGAGTTTGGGAGAGTATGTGATAGAAGAAAGCTGGAGATAAATGTGGGTAAATGTAAGGTGATGAGATGTGCGAGGGGTGAAAGTGGCAGTAGTCTGGAAGTGAGCATTAAGGGAGAGCAACTGGAGGAAGTGGATAGTTTTAGATACTTGGGTGCAAATGTGGCAGGAAAAGGTGGAGTGAAGGTGGAGGTAGAATGTAGATTGAGAGAAGCGAGTAAATGCCTTGGTGAATTAAAAAGTGTAATGAGGAATAGACATTTGGGAATGGATGCTAAGAGGAGACTACATGAAGGAGTGATTGTGTCAACAGCACTGTATGGGGTAGAAACATGGAACATAAGAGAAGAAGAGAGAAGGAGTTTGAGATGAGGTGTCTGAGAAGTATGATGGGGGTTACTAGGCTAGATAGAGTGAGAAATGAGGAGGTGAGGAGGAGAACAGGGGTGGAAAGGGGATTGGGAGATAGGGTTGATGAAAGAGCATTAGGATGGTATGGACACATGGAAAGAATGAGTGAAGAAAGACTAGTAAAAGAGGTATGGAAGGCAGATGTGGAGGGAGTGAACATGAAGGGACGTCATAGGGTGAGGTGGATGGATGGGATGAAGGGGGCTTTAGGGAAGAGGGGAATGTCTGTTGAGGAAGGATGGGAGAGGACAGAAGAGAGGGGTGAATGGAGAATGGTGGTATATGGATGATGTTGTGATAAATGAGGTGGAATGGGCAGGGGGATGGGGAGTGAGGTAGTACGTGTGAGCAAAATTTGACGCAGACCGAAGGGATTTCTCCCCGTCTTCTCCTTTATGCATGGGGGGATGGAGACGGGGGGTCGCCAATTTAATGAAGCGGCCTTGCTGTGGATGTGCTGTGTCTTGTGACACTGCTTCTGACCCAGGGCAGTGGACAAGGTGGAGGGATGACCATCCAGGAGGTGCTAAGATGAGAGGGAGGGATGAGGGGTGTGGAGTGTATTCAAAGATGGAATGGGTGGAAATTATTTTATGCCTTTTCCTTTTTGGCTATCCCTTGTAAGGGGGAAAAAGCCTTGGTATATGTATGTATGTATGTATGATTAATGTAGGTTCTTGTTTCCAGAATGGAAGACTGGCAAGCCTGTGGGCATTGTCTGAGGTACATAGAAATTTAAGAAACCTAGTTACTGAACATTTGGCAATGCTAATGTGTAATTGTACATAGTAGGAAGATGCATTTCATGATGATAACCATTTCTATCACATTTGCAGTTTCCACCGGAGGGTGATCCTATGAAGGTTAATGTGTTGTCTGATTGTTGGAATTTTCTTGTACTTGGTTGTTAAGTTTAAGTGGATATTATATCAGTTGCTTGTTTCAGGTCAGACTTGTTTCATCTGGACTGTTTTGCATTAGCAAGGTTGTTCATAGTACCCTTTTGCAGAGGGAATCCAGTGGGTTCAAGCAGAAGCTTTTTAGTAAGTATTCATAGCAACAGGTTGGTTAGCCATAATGCTGGTGAGAATTTTTATCTTTGTTTAATCCTGGGCCTACGAGAGTTTAGTAGTTAGCCAATCCTGGATTTTGTGATATGAAGTGAAGGGCTGTTAAGACACTGATGAAAAGTTATTGGAATGGTTTAGGTACATTGAAAGAACGAGTAGACCAAATTTTGTTCACAGGAGGGTTTATTGGAGATTGCTCCTGCGGGCCTTTGTCTTGTGTTATCATCCCCGTGGTAGTGCTTGTATGGTGTGAAGGATGAAAGTGTAAGGGCTCTTGCATGGAATTGCTAAATACATGACATTCTATGGGGAATGTTTGGTATGTTCAGATGTCATATTGGTGCAGGAAGTTAGTGTTAATTAAACATAGCTTTTAACTACAGATATAGAACTTCTGGTGTCTGATCTTGTTACATACATACATACATACACATACCAAGGCTTTTTCCCCCTTACAAGGGAGGTAGCCAAAAAGGAAAAGGCATAAAATAATTTCCACCCATTCCATCCCTGAATACACTCCACACCCCTCCACCCTCCCTCTCATCTTAGCACCTCCTGGATGACGGGTCATCCCTGCACCTTGTCCACTGCCCTGGGTCAGAAGCAGTGTCGCAAGACACAGGACATCCACAGCAAGGCCGCTTCATTAAATCGGCGATCCCCCCTCTCCATCCCCCCATTGCATAAAAGGAGAAGACGGGGAGAAATCCCTTTGGGCTACATCAAATTTTGCTCACACATACTACCTCACCCCCATCCACCCGCCCATTCCACCTCATGCAATCACATCATCCACATAAAACCATTCTCCATTCACCCGTCTTCTGTCCTCCCGTCCTTCCTCAACAGACATTCCCCTCTTCCCCAAAGCCCCCTTCACCCCATCCATCCACCTCATCCTAGGACGTCCCCTCATGTTCACTCCCTCCACATCGGCCTTCCATACCTCTTTTACTAGTCTTTCTTCACTCATTCTTTCCATGTGTCCAAACCATCCTAATATTCTTTCATCAACCCTATCTCCCAGCTCCCTTTCCACCCCTGTTCTCCTTCTCACCTTCTCATTTCTCACTCTATCTAGCCTAGTAAACCCCATCATACTTCTCAGACACCTCATCTCAAACACATTCAAACTCCTTCTCACTTCTTCTCTTATGTTCCAAGTTTCTGCCCCTTACAGTGCTGTTGGCGCAATCACTCTTTCATACAGTCTCTTCTTAGCATCCATTCCCAAATGTCTATTCCTCATTACACTCTTCAATCCACCAGGACATTTACTCGCTTCTCTCAATCTACATTCTACCTCGACCTTCACTCCACCTTTTCCTGTCACATTTGCACCCAAGTATCTAAAACTATCCACTTCCTCCAGTCGCTCTCCCTTAATGCTCACTTCCAGTCTACTGCCACTTTCACCCCTTGTACATCTCATCACCTTACTTTTACCTACATTTATCTTCAGCTTTCTTCTATCACATACTCTCCCAAACTCTGCCACCAACTTCCTCAATCCCTCCTCTGATACTGCCACAAGCACAGTGTCGTCCGCAAACAATAGCTGGCTCACCTCCCACTTTTCTCCATTTTCTTTAACCATCTCCAATCCCTGACCCACTACCCTTGCATTTACCTCTCTCTTGTTGCAGAAGAATAAATCTGCCAGTTTTGTATTTTTCACTTCAAGGTTTAACATTTCTTTGCAGATGTTATGCATTAACAGCATGTGGATTCTTCACATCATAATTTCAAAACTCCTACCAGAGTAAGAATTGGTGGATATGTACATAAGTAATGCTGTTCTTTAGTTGGTCAAAACCTTCCTAAATGGAACAAGTAACTACTCAAATATGCTCCTCCTGACCACCGTGAAGGAAAATAACTTCCATGGCAAACAAATTAGACAAGGCCATCAACAGCTATAGTACCATTGATCACTGACATAAGACAATATCCTGCATTCACACATGGACAGCAATGCAATAATGGGATTGTTGTGGAGACCTGGAGACTGCTACAGCAGTGTGGAGATTGAGACCAGTGGAAAGATGGTGAAAATGAGTTATACATGCATCACTCCTCTCCATTCACCCTTATCTTCTGTCCTCTCCTGCCCTTCCTCCACAGACATTCCTCTCTTTTGTAATACCCCTTTCACCCCATCCATCCATCTCATCCTAGGACACCCCCTCATATTCACTCCTTCCACCTCTGCCTTCCACACTTCTTTTACTAATCTTTCTTCACTCATTCTTTCCATGTGTCCAAACCATCCTAATATCCTTTCATCAACCCTATCTCCCAATTTCCTTTCCACCCCTGTTCTCCTCCTCACCTCATTTCTCACTCTATCTAGCCTAGTAACCCCTATTATACTTCTCAGACACCTCATCTCAAACACATTCAAATTCCTTCTCTCTTCCTCTCTCATGTTCCATGTTTCTGCCCCGTACAATGCTGTTGGCACAATCACTCCTTCATATATCCTCCACTTAGAATCCATTCCCAAATGTCTATTTCTCATTACACTTTTCAATCCACTCGCTTCTCTCAATCTACATTCTACCTCCGCCCACACTCCCTTTCCTGCCACATTCGCAGCCATCTAAAACTATCCACTTCCTCCAGTCTTTCACCCTTAATGCTCACCTCCAGCCTGCTGCCAATCTCTCCCCTTGTACATCTCATCATCTTACTTTTACCCACATTTATCTTCAGCTTCCTTCTTTGACACACCTTTTCAAACTCTGTCACTAACTTCCTCAATCCCTCCTCTGATCCTGCTACAAGCGCAGTGTTGTCCACAAACAACAACTGGCTCACCTCCCACTTTTCTCCATTTTCTTTAATCATCTCCAACCCCTGACCCACTACCCTTGCATTCACTTCTCGCACCACCCCATCCATGTAAAGATTGAACAGCCAGGTCGACATAACACATCACTGACGAAGTCCCACCTCAAACCATTCACTCTCTCCACTTCTAATCCTAACACAAGCTCTACTACTCTCACAAAAACTCTTGACTGCTCTTAACAGCTTTCCTCCTATCCCATATATCTGCAGTACCTCCCACAGTGCCTTCCTGTCTACCATGTCATAAGCCTTTTCCAGATCCATAAAAGCCCAAAAAACATCCATACCTTTTCTTATAGCTTTCTCACATATCTGTCTTACCACAAAGATCTGATCTACACAACCCCTACCTGTCCTAAACCCACACTGATCCTCACCAATTACTCCCTCTGTTCCTCTCTTAATCCTCTCAATCAAGACTCTCCCATAAGCCTTCCCAACTACACTCAACAAGCTGATCCCTCTGAAACTACTACACTCACACTTGTCCCCCTTTCCCTTGTAAAGCAGAACTATACAGGCACTCCTCCAGTCCTCCGGCACTCTACCCTCTCTCAAACAAACATTAAACAACCTCACCAGCCAGTCCACCATCACTGTACCTTTTTTCTTCAGACATTCTGCATGGCATCTATCCAGACCAGGTGCCTTACCTGCTCTCATTATCTTAACAGCTGCTTTCACTTCATCCTTCCCTATTTCTCCTCCATTTTCCTCACTCATCACTCTCATTTTCTTAGTGCTTCCCACTGCAACTACCTTTACCTCCCTATCCTCCTTTACATTTAGCAACTCCCTAAAATACTCTCCCTGCCTTCCTCTCACTGCCTTTTCTTCCATTATCATCTCTCCATCTGCACCTTTTACCTTTTTTTCTCTACTTGATTCGCCTCCTTTATCTCTTTTAATTTCCTTCCAAAACATCTTTTTATTGCTTTCAAAATTTTCTGTCATACTCTTACACCATTTCACATCTGCTCTCCTCTTTGCTTCCTTTATCTTATGCTTAGCTTCCCTTTTCTTTACTTTGTACCTCTCATACAATTTCCTCGTCCTAATTTGCAGCCAATCTGTGAAAGCTCGCTTCTCTTCTACACATTTCTTTGCTTCATCATCCCACCACTCACTACCCTTCCTTCTTTTTCCTCCCGCCCTCCTTGTTCCACACACCATCTTTGCACACCTTATGACTCCCTCCTTGAACCATCTCCATTCCTCCTCCACTCCTAGTTCTACTCTATCCTTTACTTCCTCCCACTCCTCTTTCAGTTTCTTCTTAAACTCACTCTCCTTTTTTTCCTCATTTAAGCAGTTCACTCTAAGTACCTCCCTACCTTCTGCCCTTTTCCTCTTTCTCCACCTATTCTCCACTCTCGTTTTACCTTCCACCAAAAAATGATCTGATATTCCCCCACTCTCTCCCCTTAGAACATGTACATCCTTAACTCTTCCTACCATACTCCTGGTCACCACTATATAGTCCATTAACGCTCTATCTGCCACCCTTCCATCCACCACCCTCTACCATGTGTACTTATGCTTGACTTTCTTCTTAAATACTGTATTTGCTATCATCAACTCTCTTTCAAGACACATCTCCACCATCATTTCTCCACTACGATTTTTACCTGGAACTCCATACTTCCCAATCACTCTGTCCATTGGTTCATTTCCTACCCTAGCATTAAGGTCTCCCAATACAACTATATTGACATTTCTCCCTAATCCCTCTATGCATTCATTTATATATACCCAAAAAGCCTCCTTTCTACACTCTTTTCACTACCAGGTCCATACACACTTACAAAAACCAACATCTCCCTTCCCAGCTTCACCTTCATCCGCATCAACCTTGATGAAACCTCCTCCCACTCCACTACCCGCTTTCTTATCTCTTCACTTACTAGTATAGCCACCCCTTCTCTCTCTCGTCCTCTCTTCACTCCTGAGTACCTCCCAGCTACACTCCCAAACTCACAGTTGCCCTTTCCTTTCATTTTAGTTTCACTCAAAGCCAGTACATCCATCTTTCTTCTCACAAACATACTGCCTATCTCTTCCCTTTTACTCTCATCTGCACCACATTCACACACATTGAAAGACCCAAACCTTAGGGTACTGGTTGGAAAACTCCCAGACCCTCTTATGCCTTTTCTTTTCTTTTTAGGAATGTCCCCTTTTGGGGCTACAGGTAGTAGGACTCGTAATACCATCCCCGTCCTGTTTTTTGTCGCCTTCTACGACTCCAGTGGAAAGACTTGGTGGTAGCATTCTCTTCCCCTACCACAGGAACAGCGAAAACAGAAAATGAATACTCAGAGAAATGGTACAGGACAGCAACAAGGGGTTGGGGGACGGCATAATGGAGGGACAGTCGTAGTATAAAGGTATCATCATTACTCTATGAACAGAGTTTTCCTCTATCACAGACAAAATGATGTGTGGCTCTGGTCCGTAGGGGTGCCCCATATAGACCCTAAAGTATCAACTGCATGCTACTTTGCCACATTAACATGCAGCCAATACCCCAAAGTAAATAGTGTATAAAATACACAAAATGGAGAAAGAAAAAGAAGAAAAACTGAACCAATAAAGAGAGGTTTGGACATGAGCAGAGTCGAGTCACCGCTGGGGCTGATACAAAAACAATCATGCATGATTGATACCCCGAAATCAACTCAAAGGTAGGACACCAATATTTTTTCAGGATATCCAAAAGAAAGAGGATTATTAGGTAGAGGTTTAGATGTGGAAAGAGAAACTAGGTATAAAAATGTACTAAGAAATTGGGATATTGCTGATTTGATGGAGGAATTAATACATTTGAAAGATGAATATAGGGCAATGTACAGAGAGATAAACCAACTATGAAGAGCTAATGACAAGATGAACAAAGAGCTTAATGATCTAAAAAACGAATTGAATATGGTCAGAAGTGATATTGAAAGAAGGAAAAATGAAGATAAAAGTAAAAATGAGGCATAAAAAAAGAAGTCAAAGAAAAAATACAAACAGTGACTGAGAAAGTAGGAGACACAATTAAGGAGACGGATCTCCTAGAAATAAAGAATCAATGAAAACTAGAACAAGAAGATCAGAAAATAACCTTTAAAGAAATAGTACAACAGCAGGTAGAGGAAAATGTTAAACAGTAATTAAAGTAATTAAAGAAAAGGAAATCTGGGTAAGAGACACAATGGATAAAAAAAAAGTGCATTGTATTGTATGGTATTAAAGAAAAACATAATGTACACAGATACCAAAAAGAAAAAGAAGAGAAGTAGCAAAAGCAATTCTGAAGGAGATACAAGAGGAGTGACAGGTAATGGATAAAGCGATAAAGTACATATATAGGGCAGTACTCTAGAAAAAAATAGTATAGACCACTAAAAAGCAATCTAATTGTCTCAAATGATAGCTGAAGAAGTAATATGAATTTTTTTTACAAAAATGTTTGGATAAAAAGAAGAAAAGAGCGATGAGGAAAAAGAAAGAAAAGACACTTAGAAATGAAGCAAATAAAGAAAAAAATAAGGGCAGAATGGAGACTGAAAAGAATAAGTTTTTTTTTTTAGAGTACTGGACCTGAGGCTGAGAAAATGGTACATAAAAAAAAAAAAAGGAAAATTATTAAATAAAAAAAGAGAGGAAAAGAAAAAATTAAAAATAACATATACTTACATAGATGGCATGATTTCAGGACTAAACGAATTAAATTACTATCTGTCAGTAGAGAAACCAGACATAATGGGAATTGTAGAGACAAAATTAAGAGGTCCACTATCATCAAATACTGTGGGACAAGGTCTATACAACCATTGGGTGAAAAATGAAAAGGAGAAACAGGGTGGAATCATATTTTTGACTGAGAAAGGTTTAAATACGAAAAAGATAACATACATATACCAAGGCTTTTTCCCTTTTAAAGGGAGGTGGCCAAAAAGAAAAAAGCATAAAATCATTCCCATCCATTCCATCCCTGAATACCCTCCACTCCCCTCCACCCTCCCTCTTATCTTACCACCTCTTGGATGACGGGTCATTCCTGCACCTTGTCCACTGCCCTGGGTCAGAGGCAGTGTCGCAAGACACAGCACATCCACAGCAAGGCCGCTTCATTATATTGACCCCCCCCTCTCCGTCCCCCCCATGCATAAAAGGAGAAGACGGGAAGAAATCCCCTCGGGCTACGTCAAATTTTGCTCACGCATACTACCTCACCCCCCATCCCCCCACCCACTCCAGCTCATGCACCACAACATCATCCATATACAACCATTCTCCATTCACCCCTGTCTTCTGTCCTCTCCCATCCTTCCTCAACAGACATTCCCCTCTTCCCCAAAGCCCCCTTCACCCCATCCATCCACCTCATCCTATGACGTCCCCTCATGTTCACTCCCTCCACATCTGCCTTCCATACCTCTTTTACTAGTCTTTCTTCACTCATTCTTTCCATGTGTCCAAACCATCCTAATACTCTTTCATCAACCCTATCTCCCAACTCACTTTCCACCCCTGTTCTCCTCCTCACCTCCTCATTTCTCACTCTATCTAGCCTAGTAACCCCCATCATACTTCTCAGACACCTCATCTCAAACACATTCAAACTCCTTCTCTCTTCTTCTCTTATGTTCCATGTTTCTGCCCCATACAGTGGTGTTGGCACAATCACTCCTTCATACAGTCTCCTCTTTGCATCCATTCCCAAATGTCTATTCCTCATTACACTCTCTAATCAACCAAGGCATTTACTCGCTTCTCTCAATCTACATTCTACCTCCACCTCCACTCCACCTTTTCCTGTCACATTTGCACCCAAGTATCTAAAACTATCCACTTCCTCCAGTCACTCTCCCTTAATGCTCACTTCCAGTCTACTGCCACTTTCACCCCTTGTACATCTCATCACCTTACTTTTACCCACATTTATCTTCAGCTTTCTTCTATCACACTCTCCCAAACTCTGTCACCAAATTCCTCAATCCCTCCTCCGATCCTGCCACAAGCGCAGTGTCATCTGCAAACAACAGCTGGCTCACCTCCCACTTTTCTCCATTTTCTTTAACCATCACCAATCCCTGACCCACCACCCTTGCATTTACCTCTCTCATCACCCCATCCATGTACAAGTTGAACAGCCAGGGTGACATAACACATCCCTGACAGAGTCCCACCTTTACCTCGAACCACTCGCTCTCTCCATTTCTAATCCTGACACAAGCTCTACTACTCTCATAAAAACTCTTGACAGCTCCTAGAAGCTTTCCTCCTATCCCGTATATCTGCAAAACCTCCCACAGTGCCCTCCTGTCTACCCTGTCGTAAGCCTTTTCCGGATCCATAAAGCCCAAAAAACATCCTTTCCCTTTCCTATAGCATTCTCAAATATCTGTCTTACCACAAAAATCTGATCTACACAACCCATACCCGTCCTAAATCCATACTGTTCCTCACCAATTACTCCCTCTGTTCCTCTCCTAATCCTCTCAATCAAGATCCTCCCATAAGCCTTCCCAACTACACTTAACAAGCTAACCCCCTCTGAAACTACTACATTCACACTTGTCCCCTTTTCCCATGTAAAGTGGAACTATACAGGCACTCCTCCAGTCCTCTGGCACTCTACCCTGTCTCCACAAAGCATTAAATAACCTCACCACCCAGTCCACCATCACTCTACCTCCTTTTTTTTAGACATTCTACATGTCATCCATCCAGACCAGGTGCCTTACCTGCTTTCATCATCTTAACAACTGCCTTCACTTCATCCTTCCTTATTTCTCCTCCATTTTCCTCACTCATCATGGTCATTTTCTTAGCATTTCCCACTGCAGCTATCTTTCCCTTCCTATCCTCCTTCACATTTAGCAACTCCTTAAAATATTCTACCCATCTTCCCCTTACTGCCTTCTTTTCCATTATCATCTCTCCATCTGCACCTTTTACCTTTTCTTCTCTACTTGATTCACCTCCTCTTCCTCTCTTATTTCTTTCCAAAACATCTTTTTATTACTTTCAAAATTTTCTGTCATACTCTTACCCCATTTAATATCTTCTCTCCTCTTTGCCTCCTTTACCTTGTGCTTTACTTCTCTTTTCTTTTCTTTGTACCTCCCATATGACTCCCTCGTCCTATTTTGTAACCAATCTGTGAAAGCTCGCTTCTTCTCTTCTACAACCATTCACTACCCTTCCTTCTATTTCCTCCTGTCCTTCTTGTTCCACACACCATCTTTGCACACTTTGTGACTCCCTTCTTGAACCATCCCCATTTCTCCACTCCTAGCTCTACTCTATCCTTCACTCCCTTCCACTCCTCCCTCAGCTTCCTCTTGTACTCCTCTTTTTCCTTTTCATTTAAAGAGTTCACTTTAAGCACCTCCCTACCTTTTGTCATTTTCCTCTCTCTCCATCTACAGTATCCTCCACTCTCAACTTATCTTCCACCAAAAATGAACTGATATTCCCCTACCCGCTCCCCTTAGAACATGTGCATCCTTAACTCTTCCTATTATACTCCTATCTACCACTACGTAGTCCATTAACGCTCTATCTACCACCCTCTCCCTTGTGTACTTATGCTTGACTTTCTTCCGAAACACTGTATTTGATATCATCAACTCTCTTTCTAGACACATTTCCACCATCAACTCTCCACTACAATTTTTTCCTGGAACTCCACACTTCCCAACTACTCCGTCAATTGGTTCATTTCCTTCCCTAGCATAAAGGTCTCCCAGTATTATTGACATTTCTCCCTAATCCCTCTATGCACTCATTTAAATCTATCCAAAAAGCCTCCCTTCTACACTCTTCTCACTACCAGCCTCATATGCACTTACTAAAACCCACATCTCCTTTCCCAGTTTCACCTTCATCCACATTAACCTTGAGGAAACCTCCTTCCACTCCACTACACGTTTATCTAACTCTTTACCTACTAGTATAGCCACCCCTTCCTTCCATCACCCTCTCTTCACTCCTGATAACCTCCCGCTTACACTCCCAAAATTACACTTGCCCTTCCCTTTCAATTTAGTTTCACTCAAAGCCAACACATCCATCTTTCTTCTCACAAACATGCAACCTATCTCTTCCCTTTTACTCTCATCTATACCACATCCACGCACATTAAAAGACCCAAACCTTAGGGTGCTGGTTGGAAAACTCCCAGACCCTCTTATGCCTTTACTTTTTTTTAGGAATGTCCCCTGTGGAGCTACAGGGAGAAGGATGCCTGGTCCCAATCCCCTTCCCTTTTTTCTCACCTCTTATGATCCAAGTGGAAATACTTGGTGGCAGTATTCTTTTGCCCCCACCACAGGGTAGGTAGGCGAAAAAGGAAATGAATATTCAGAGAAATTGTACAGAACAGTAAGAAGGGGTTGGGGGACAGCATAATGGAGGGACAGTCGTAGTATAAAAGTATCATAATTTCTTTATGAACAGAGTTTTCCTCTATCACAGACAAAATGATGTGTGGCTCTGGTCTGTAGGGCACCCTATATAGACCCTAAAGTATCAACTGCATGCTACTTTGCCACAATAACATGCAGCCAATACCCCAGACCCCAGCAGACCCCAGAAGGAAAAATAATGTGGAATTGATTATGATTAAAGTTGAAAACGAAGACATGAAATATAGAAAATTTGTAGTTATATATGTGCCCCAGTCTTGGACAAATAGTGATCATTCCAAAATGTTGGAAGACGCAAAGAATGCATTAATTGAATCATTGAAAGAAGGAGGAAACATAGTAATTATGGGTGACTTTAATTCAAAAGAAATATGTTTGGAAGAAATGACAATGAAAGTTGTAGAAGACCTTTGGGGAAATATTCTACTGGATATGACCATTAAATACATGTTGACTCAATGACTCAATTGAAAAATTGTTGAGACTAGATTTGATATTTACATCAGAGCCTGAAATCGTGGATAAAATGAAATACAAGACACCAATTGGGAAGAGTGACCACATACTAATAGAGTTCGAACTAAAAGAACAGATTGATTTTAGAAGAAATAAGAAACGTAGAAAAGGAAGACTAATGTACAACAAAATGGATTTTGAGAAACTTGGAAAATTCTTTCATAATGCAAACTGGGAAAACTTAAATGAAGAAACAAAGATGGAAGAGAAATGGAACATATTAAAAGAAAATTACAATGAGGGAATAGACAAATATGTACCAAAGAAGAAACAAGAATGGGTGTACATAAAGTGCTGGTACAACAAAAAATGTAATGAGGCTAA
The DNA here is from genome assembly GCF_046742065.1 of Oratosquilla oratoria. Lineage (NCBI taxonomy): Eukaryota > Metazoa > Arthropoda > Malacostraca > Stomatopoda > Squillidae > Oratosquilla > Oratosquilla oratoria. Next base: position 1,527,852 of record NW_027467716.1, read on the forward strand.
AGATAGAAGAGACAAAGCCTTGAAAAGATGGAAAAAAGACCAAAATAGAAAAAAAAAGAGCAAGTGGTAAATATACATCAAACTAAGAAATAAATATGTAAAAATACACAGGGAAGAAAAGAGAAACTATGAAAAGGATATAATAGAAAAATGCAAGGACCAACCTAAACTATTCTACAGGTATGTGAATGACAAACTAAAAGGTAAACATGAAATAGTGAAATTGCATCAAGGGAATAATGAATATATAGAAGATGTAGAAATGGCTGAAATTATGAAGAAACATTTTAAATATGTATTCACAATTGAAAGTACACAAAATTGGGAGGAAGGACAGAAAGATGCCCCCAATGAAAGAAATAACTGTGACACAGAAGGAAATAAGGGACCAAATTAAAATCACATGGGCCGGATGGAATTGCAAATTGGATATTAAAACAATGTATAGATGGGACAAAATACACAATATATTTCTCACTCAAAGAAGGAAAATTACTACAAGATTGGAAAAATGCAAATATTGTACCAGTATACAAAGGAGGGGACAAGGGAAATCCAACAAAATATAGACCAGTCTCCCTTACAAGCACAATATCAAAAATTTTTGAAAAAGTTATCAAAAGTAAATGGATTAAACATTTGAAAGAGAATGATATATTAAATCCAAAACAATTTGGATTTAGATGTGGAAGATCATGTGCCATAAACTTGATTTGCTTTTACTCAAAGCTAATAGAAATAGTACAAGAAATGGACAGATGGACAGACTGTGCCTTCTTAGATCAACAAAAAGCATTTGATAAAGTACCACACAAAAAGCTACCAAGAAAAATTGAAACAAGTGGAGTACAAGGAAAGTTATTTGAATGTATGGAAGATTTCTGGAATGGGAGAAAAATGAGGGTGGTACTTAGAAACAAGAACTCAACCTGGGAAGAAATTATAAGTGGAGTCCCACAAGGTTCTGTGTTGGCTCTGATAATGTTTGCCATGTATGAAGGTGTGGAATGTTATATGAACTTCTTTGCAGATGATGCAAAACTACTAAAGAGAGTAAGTACAGAGGAAGATTGTAAATCACTACAAAAAGACCTGGATAAAGTCTGGGAATGAAGTCAAAAGTGTGAAATGAACTTCAACATCAAGTAATGTATAATGGAATTTGGATAAAGTAAAAATAGAATATCGGGACAATACAAAATTGGTACAAAGGAAGTTAAAAAAAAAAAGTCAACTTGGAAAGGGACCTAGGAGTAATTATCAGCACTGACACGGCACCAGACAAACATGTCAACAAAATAGTCGGAGAAACCTCCAATTTCCTAAGATCAATGAAAGTGGCCTGTGACTACTTGGCTTATAGTAACATAGATGGATTGATTTCAGTAATAGTGAACTAAGTGATTACCTGTCAAAAGAAAAAACAGATAATGGGAATTGCAGAGACAAAATTAAGGGGTCCACTACACCAAATATTGTTGGACATGGATTATATAAACATTGGATCAAAAATAGAAATGAGAAACAGGGTGGAGGATTCATGTTTCTGGCCAAGAAAAACTTAAATGTGATGAAGGTTACAGAGGTATAAACAATGTGGAAATGATTATGATAAAAGTTGAAGATAGCGACATGAAAAGTAGAAGTTTGTAGTGATTTATGTGCCTCCAAAAATGGGCTCTTGGAAAGAGGGCAAGCATTCAAAAATGTTCAACTCTGTATTTATGTACAACACCCCTTTCAGAATTGTTTCCCTTCTCCCTGTGGACTTTAGTATAATCATTTCTAGCTTGTTAGTAAGCTTCTTCTGTTTTATTGTTTCTTATCTTCAATTTGTATCTTATCTTCAATTTGGTTTAAAGAGTGTAATGAGAAATAGACATTTGGGAATGGATGCGAAGAGGAGACTGTATGAAGGAGTGATTGTGCCAACAGCACTGTATGGGGCAGAAACGTGGAACATAAGAGAAGAAGAGAGAAGGAGTTTGAATGTGTTTGAGATGAGGTGTCTGAGAAGTATGGTGGGGGTTACTAGGCTAGATAGAGTGAGAAATGAGGAGGTGAGGAGGAGAACAGGGTGAAAAAGGATTTGGGAGAGAGGGTTGATGAAAGAATATTAGGATGGTTTGGACACATGGAAAGAATGAGTGAAGAAAGACTAGTAAAAGAGGTATGGAAGGCAGATGTGGAGGGAGTGAACATGAGGGGACGTCCTAGGATGAGGTGGATGGATGGGGTGAAGGGGGCTTTGGGGAAGAGGGGAATGTCTGTTGAGGAAGGAAGGGAGAGGACGGAAGACAGAGGTGAGTGGAGAATGGTTGTATATGGATGATGTTGTGACTGCATGAGGAGGAATAGGCGGGGGGGGTGGGGTAGTATGTGTGAGTAAATTTTGACGCAGCCCGAAGGGATTTCTCCCCGTCCTCTCCTTATATGCAAAGGGGGACGGAGAGGGGGGTCGCCGATTAAATGAAGCGGCCTTGCTGTGGATGTACTGTGTCTTGCGACACTGCTTCTGACCCAGGGCGGTGGGCAGGGTTCAGGGATGACCCGTCATCCAGGAGGTGCTCAGATGAGAGGAAGGGTGGGAGGGGTGTGGAGTGTATCTAGGGATGAAATGGGTGGGAGTGTTTTTGTGCCTTTCCTTTTGTGGCTACCTCCCTTGGAAGGGGGAAAGAGCCTTGGTATATGTATGATGTATGTATCTTCAATTTTCCCCAAGCTATATCCCTTACTTTTGCTCTTTTTTTTCCACACTTTTGGTCGAACCAGTCTTGTTTCTGATTCTTCCATCCACTAATCATTGGCCCATGTTTGTTCATTCCCAGGTTGTAAATGTAAAGGTTTCTTAGTTCCTCGTTATCCCAGTGGTATTCATGAATATCAGTCAGCTTTTTCAAAGAATTCAAGCTGGAGTAATTCCTTCCCAATATTGAATCACTGGCCTGTATAATTTATTCCTTAGGTTTATTTCTTCATTCACCTGCTGAAATTCAGTTGTTATATGGTCACTTTTTTCTTTGGGGCTAAGGTAGTTCATGGTTCTAATGATGTCTGGCTCTTTGATAAGTAGCAGATCTAATCTCATGGGAATGTCATCTCTTACCTGAGTCACTTCCTTTACCTACTGGGTCATTGCATTCTCCATTTCTATATTCAACAGAGCTGATGAATGAATATTGGGATGATTTGGACTCATGGAAGGAATGAGTGGAGAAAGATGAGCAAAAGAGGTGTAGAAGGCAGAGGTGGATGGAATGAAGCTGAGGGGATGACTGAGGATGAGATGGATGATGAGTTGGTGACATATACTAAGGGGTGCATTGCTTCACTTACATGCCGGCACCAGTCCTTGTTAGTCTCTGTGAACAAACTCATGCAGCCACTCTTCCCTCTCCAAACAACTCTTGATCAATTTGCCTCAGCCATGAATTGTTCATCTCCTGCATCGAGGATTGTGGAGACAATCCTGTGAGTAGGATCAACATCATGGAAATGTGCCACATGCTTATATAGCCAGAGTTAACATTAATGAATTATGCTGATAGCTGGCCTATACCGAGTCTCACAGTACAGTTTCTGGTTTCATACAGTCATTTCAGCAATATCCCATAATTCTCTGAAGGAACCTAGTACCAAATAAATTGAGACTCCTCTTTAAATCAGCATTCAGTGTCCATATCTCACAGTCATACAGCAATACAGCAAGACAGGGAGACACTCGCCGAACTAACATATGAGCAAAGACTATCCAAATTGAACCTACCAACTCTGGAACAAAGAAGAGAAAGAGGAGATTTGCTAACTATCTACAGAATAATGAAAGGAATGGAAGTTTTAGATAGGAACGACCTATTAATGTGGGACAACAGAACAAGAGGACACGGAAAAAAATTGAAAAAGGATAGTTATAGAAAAAAATTGAAAAGGAACAGTTTCCCACACACAGCGATAAATATATGGAACAAATTAGACAACAAAACAGTATGTGCTAACACTATACAAGATTTTAAGATAAAACTTGATGCGGAGAGATACAAAGACGGGTCACCACGAGCATAGCTCCCCTCCCGTATATTACAACTAGGTAAATACAACTAGGTAAAGTGACTTAGAGATTAGAGTCTTAGTCTTGCATAAATAATGTCAAAACCATGTACTCGGGTTGAGAGAATTCCTAACACCATGGGCAACACCAATCCTTCAAAGTACTTCCTGAAATGACCAACCACTATTATGCACTACATTATTACATCATACATACTTATACCAAAGGCTTTTTCCCCCTTACAAGTGAGGTAACCCAAAAAAAAGGCATAAAAACCATTCCCACCCATTCCATCCCTAATAAACTCCACTCCCCTCCACCCTCTACCCTCCCTCTTATCTTGGCACCTCCTGGATGACGGGTCATCCCTGCATCTCGCCCACTGTCCTGGGTCAGCAGTGACTCAAGACACAGCACATCCACAGCAAGGCCGCTTCATTAAATCGGCGACCCTCTATCCGTCCCCTCATGCAGAAAAGAAGATGGGGAGAAATCCCTTTGGGCTGCATTGAATTTTTCTCACACATACTACCTCATCCCCCATCCCCCCATCCATTTCACCTCATGCATCACAGTTTCCAAGACTGTACTGTCCTCACCACATGCATGAACCATGTCATCCAGTAAGCCCCCAAACACCTGAACTTTGGTCTTGGTCCAGGAGACCTGAGGACCAATCAGTCTTGCCTCCCTGTGTGCAGTGACTTGAGGGCTGCAACCAGGACCTCCAAAAACTCTGTCCAATACCCTGTCCGTGCAGGTATACTTTACAGCACTCTCTGTCCCAGAGTATAAGCCAAGTATCAAGTCAATAATCCTTGCAGGAATCCTATGGATCTGCAGAAGATTCTAGAGCATTCCATGATACACCAAGTCAGACACCCTCTTGAGATCAACATAAGTTGCAAGAAACCCCAGATGAAACTCGTATCAGTGTTCCACAAGAATACAAAGTACAAAGATCTAACAGTTGTTGACCTACCTGGCATGAACCCAGATGGTTCAGGCCTCTGAAACTTTAGCAGATGTGAACAAACTTGTGTCAGCAATAGATAGTCAAACACCTGGCACACTGAGCAGTGTAATGCTGCAGTAGTTGTTGTAGTCCAGCCAGTCCCCAAAGTACTTGGCAAAGGGGTTACACCCCTCCACACCTGACACTAGCTCATCATCATCTGTTTGGCTTGTGCTCCTCTGAGCTCTTTTCTGTCATTTCTGAACCCTGTATTGGTCCAGGTCCCTAGCCACTCTGGCATCACAGCCCAACTCTATCTTCTCCAGTGTCTCCTACGATGCCACACCACCCCTTGACCTTGGGCACATTCCAATGTATTCCGTAGCAGCTTTCAGAGTTTCATATGTAAAAGTATCCCTCACTTCTTCAGGTGATGGGAGAGGAAAATGAAGGACAAATAAAGAAAAAAAGAAAAAAGAAAAAAAATGCAAATAGCTCTAAAAATGATGAGAACAAGTAAGTCACTTGGGTTAGATTTACCTAGTTGTATTTACCTAGTTGTATTTTGCGGGAAGGGGAGCTATGCTCGTGATGTCCCGCCTTTGTATCTTGCAGTGTCTAGTTTGTTTTTAAACTCATGAATGGTTTTTGCGCATACTATTCCATTGTCCAGTTTGTTCCAAGTGTCCAAAACTCTATGAGGAAAACTGTTTTTCTTCAGTTCTCTTCTATAGCTATGTTTTTTTATTTTCTTTCCATGTCCTCTTGTGTTTCTTTTGTCCCAGTTAAGTAAGCTCTCACTATCGAGTACCTCTGTGCCTTTCATGATTCTGTAGATGGTCAATAGGTCACCTCTCTCTCTTCTTTGCTCCAGTGTCAGTAACTCCAGTTTAGCCAATCTCTCTTCGTATGATAGGTTTGCAAGTGCAGGTGCCATTTTTGTAGCTGCTCTTTGGATTCTTTCTATTTTCTTTATATTCTTTTTGGTACTGGGGGACCACAATGTCGCTGCATACTCTAATCTAGGCCTTATCAATGTAACCAATATTTTTGTTATCATGTCTTCGTCCAAGTATGTAAACGCCACTTTTATTGATCTTAGCAAGTTGTAAGTCTCCCCGACAATTTTGTTAATCTGTATATCATAGGACAAGTCGTTCGTGATAATTACTCCCAAATCTTTTTCGGATCCTACTTTCTTTACTTCTTTGGTTCCAATTGTATATTTTCCTGATATTCTGTTTTTGCTTTTTCCAAACTCCATTATGCTACACTTCTTAGTATTAAAGTCCACTTCCCATTTCTGACTCCAGTTCCATACCCTATTTAGGTCTTCTTGCAGTGCTTCACAGTCCTCATCAGTTTCTATTTTCCTTAGCAGTTTGGCGTCATCGGCAAAGAAGCTCATGTAGCAGTTCACGTCCTTATCCATGTCATTCATATAGATAGTAAACATTATTGGTGCCAGCACAGATCCTTGCGGTACTCCACTGATCACCTCTTTCCAGTCTGAATATTTTTCTCTGAGCACTACTCTCATCTTTCTACCAGTCAGAAAGTCCTCTATCCATTTTAGTAGGTTTCCCTGTATTCCTCCTATGTGTTCCAGTTTTTTTAGTAGTTTTCTGTGTGGTACTTTGTCAAAGGCTTTTTGCAAGTCTAGGAATGCACAATCAGCCCATCCATTTCTTTCTTGCACTATGTCTATTAGTCTTGAGTAAAAGCATATTAAGTTTGTGGAGCATGATCTTCCTTGTCTGAATCCGAATTGTCTTGGGTTTAATATGTCATTGTCTTCCAGATGTTTTACCCATCTATTCTTGATTATTTTCTCACAAATTTTGGCTATGGTGCTTGTTAGTGATACTGGCCTATAGTTGGTGGGTTCTTCTTTGTTTCCTCCTTTGTGTATTGGTACAATGTTAGCGTTTTTCCAGTCCTCGGGTATCTTTCCTTCTTTGAGTGAGCTGTTTATTAAGATGTGTATTTTGTCTGTTAGTTCTTCTTTGCACTCCTTTAGAATCCAATTTGCAATACCGTCCGGGCCATGTGATTTTCTGACATCCAGCCTTGATAAATGTTCTGATATTTCCTTTAGTGATGCTGTAAACTCATTCATGAGGGGAGATTTCTTGTTTTTGTCTATGTCACAATTCGGTATTTTCTCTCTGGTGAAAACAGATTTAAAGTGATTGTTCATGACTTCGGCCATCTCTAAATCTTCTGTGTATTCTATGTTTCCTTGGCATAGTTTCACCAATTCCTGTTTGTTTTTAAGTTTACCATTCACATACCGATAGAATAGTTTGGGTTGCTCTTTGCATTTGTCTATAATATCCTTCTCATGGTTCCTTTTCTCCTCTCTTCTCACATTAACATACTCATTTCTATAGTTAACATAAATTTGCCATTTGCTTTGTTTTTTGTCTTTTCTCCACTTTTTCCAAGCTTTGTCCCTTCTGTCTTTTGCCTCACTGCATCTTTTGTTGAACCAACATTTAATGTACTCTCTCTCTCGCTTTTGTCTTGGTACATGCCTGTTTACCCCTTCATTGTAGTTTTCCATCAATATATTCCATTTCTCTTCCACTGCTGTTTCTTCCCTGTAAAATATTTCCCAGTTTGCATTCCGGAAGAATGTCTTTAGTTTTGTAAAGTCTGTTTTGTTGTACCTCAGTCTTCCTTTCCTATGCTTTTCGTTCCTCTCTATGTCTATTTCTTCCTTTAGTATAGTTTCGATGAGTACATGGTCACTCTTTCCAATTGGTGTCTCATACTGGACTTTATGCACTATTTCAGGCTCTGTTGTAAATATTAGATCTAGTTTCGATGGCTCTTCATTATTTCTGTACCTTGTGTTTTCACGGACCCATTGGGTCATTGTGTACTCCATGGTCATATCTAGCAGTACATTGCCCCACGAGTCATCTCCTCCTTGCACTGTCATGCTGTCCCAACAAATTTCTTTGCAATTGAAGTCCCCCATAACTACCAGATTACCCTTACCCATTAGTATCTCATTGAGTGATTTTCTTGTGTCATCTAGCATTTTTGTATGTTCGATTTCTTTCCAAGCGCTTGTTTTTGGAGGCACATAAGTCACCACAAACTTTCTACTTTTCATATTCTTGCCTTCGACTTTTATCATGATCAATTCAGCATTACCTTTGCCCTCTGCAATTTTTGTCACGTTTAGGTCTTTCTTGGCCAAGAACATGATTCCCCCTCCCTGTTTCTTGTCCCTGTTTTTTATCCAGTAGTTGTATAAACCTTGTCCGATAACAGTGGATGGTATTTCACCTCTTAGTTTAGTCTCTACAATTCCCATTATGTCTGGTTTTGCTTCTAACAGATAATCATTGAGTTCGTTCAGTCCCGAAATTAGTCCGTCAATGTTGGTATAGGCCACTTTTAATTTTCTTCCTTCTCCCTGGTTTCTTCTTCCCTTGTTTTGTTCGTTTTGAAGTGCCATTGTCTTAATCTCAAGTCTATTACTCTCCACTGGAATTCTTTGCATTCTGTCTCCGATCTTTTCAAGTTTTTTTCCTTTGCTTCTTCTCTTAGTGCCCTTTCTTTTTCTAATTCCTCAGTACTCATTTCTCTTTTTATCCATATCTTATTGTATTTTTCACTCTTTGCCAAGTTACCTACTTTTTCAAATATGTCTTCTACTACCACTTGTGACCTTAGTTTTATCTTTAGAGGTCGATTCCTATCCTTAGTATAGCGACCAATTCTGTAAGTCTCTTCTAAGTCTGTGCCTGAATCACTGTCTCCCCCCTGAATTTCATTAAGGATTTCTACTGCTGTCTCTTTTTCTTCTTTTTCTCTCATGTACCTCGCCAATCCTTGTTTTTCTTTAAGCCCATAAACCACAATACATTTCTTCCTATCTACTGTGTCCCTGACCCAATTTGCTTTTTCGTTAATCACTTGAATGATTGTGTCTTTTGCATTATCTTGCATTTGCTGCTTGACTATTTCTTTGAAAGCAATTTCTTTATTTTCAATATTTTCTTTCCACTTCTTAATTTCCTGGATACTGTCCCCACCTAAGTTTTCTTCGATCTTTTGTGTCAATTCTTGTAATTTGTTGTTCACTTCCTGCTTTAGATTTTCGCTATTGTTATTATCATTAGTTTTCTTCTTTTCATTATCATTCTTCAGTTCATTTATGTCTCTTTTCATTTCTTTAATTTCGTTTGTAAGATCCAAGTTAGCTTTTCTCAGGTCAGAAATTTCATGGTTAGTCTTAGATAAACAATCAATTAAACCAATGACCTCTTTTCTTAAGTCCATGATTTCATTTTCCCACCGAGTCCTATTTTTGCTCATCTCTCTCTCTATCTCTAATAATCTACTTAAGTTCTTTCTTTCGTACTTACCAAACCCTAAGAAATCATTGTCATAACACGTGCTTTGTTGATTGTTTACATCGCGGTTCAGTGGATTGCCGCCAGATGGCTCTGATTCGCAACTGGCTTTCGAGTCGTTTTCATTCATTTTTGCTAATTTCGAGTTAACACAATTAACTAGCACTGCATAGATACCATTTCGGGCACTCACGTTCACTCCCCACCCCTACAGTACAAACCAGGTTTTCCTTTTTCGTCGTAAATCCTCTTCTTCTTGGTCGCGCGACGACAGCGACGACGGGTGGTGTTGCTTCGATGAGCGTGTATGTGTGTGTGTTGTTCACTTCCTGCTTTAGATTTTCGCTATTGTTATTATCATTAGTTTTCTTCTTTTCATTATCATTCTTCAGTTCATTTATGTCTGGGTGTTATGCAGTGTCTGAAGAAAAGAGGCACAGTAATAGTGGACTGGCCTATATAATTCCACTTTATAAGGAAAAGGGGACAGCTGTGAGTATAGTTTCAGAGGGATCGGTTTGTTGAGTGTAGTTGGGAACGCTTATGGGAGGGTTTTATGTGAGGGGATTAGGAGAGGTACAGAGGGAGTAATTGGTGAAGAACAGTGTGAGTTTAGGAAAGGTAGGGGTTGCATGGATCGGATTTTTGTGGTAAGGCAGGTGTGTGAAAAAGCTTAAGAAAAGGTAAAGATTTTTTTTTAGCCTTTATGAATTTGGAAAAGGCTTATGACAAGGTAGATATTGCAGGTATATGGAATTGAGAGATAACTGTTAAGGACAGCCAAGAGTTTTTACATAAGTAGAGCCTGTGTTAGAATAGGAAATGGAGAGTGTGTGGTTTGAGGTAAAGGTGGGACTATGTTAGGGATGTGTCATGTTGCCATGGCTGTTCAATGTGTACATGGATGGGGGGGGTGCATGAGGTAAAGGCGAGGGTAATGGGCAGGTGACTAAAGATGTTAAAAGAAAATGGAGAAAAGTGGGAAGTGAGCCAGTTGCTGTTTGCTGACAACACTGTTTTTGTGGCAGGATCAGAGGAGGGATTAAGGGAGTGAGTGACAGAGTTTGGGAAGGTAAGCAATAAGAGAAAGTTAAAGGTAAATGTGGGTAAAAGTGAGATGATGAGATGTACAAGGGTAGAGAGTGGCAGTGAGTTGGAAGTAGTCTAAAAGGAGAGAGCCCAGAGGAAGTGGATAGCTTTAGGTATTTGGGGTCACATGTGGCAGGAAAGGGAGGAGTAGAGCTGGAAGAAAATTGTAGATTAAGAGAAGCAAGTAAATGCCTTGGGGGGGAATAAAAAGTGTCATGAGAAATAGGCATCTGGGAATGGCTGCAAAGTGGAGATATATGAAGAGGTGATTGTGCCGACGGCATTGTATGGAGCAGAGACTTGGAATTTAAAAGAGGAAAAGTTTAAATGTGTTTGAGATGAAATATCTAAAAAGTACATACATACATACATATACCAAGGCTTTTTCCCCCTAACAAGGGAGGTAGCCAAAAAGGAAAAGTCATAAAATCATTCCCACCCATTCCATCCCTACATACACTCCACCCTCCCTCTCATCTTAGCACCTCCCGGATGACGAGTCATCCCTGCACATTGTCCACTGCCCTGGGTCAGAGGCAGTGTCGCAAGACACAGCACATCCACAGCAAGGCCGCTTCATTAAATCGGCGACCCCCCCTCTCTGTCCCCCCATGCATAACGGAGAAGACGGGGAGAAATCCCTTCGGGCTGCATCAAAATTTGCTCATATATACTACCTCACCCCCCCCCATCCCCCAGCCCATTCCACCCCATGCATCACAAAATCATCCACATACAACCATTCTCCATTCACCCCTGTCTTCTGTCCTCTCCCGTCCTTCCTCAACAGACATTCCTCTCTTCCCCAAAGCCCCCTTCACCCCATCCATCCACCTCATCCTAGGACGTCCCCTCATGTTCACTCCCTCCACATCTGCCTTCCATACCTCTTTTACTAGCCTTTCTTTGCTCATTCTTTCCATGTGTCCAAACCATCCTAATACTCTTTCATCAACCCTATCTCCCAACCCCCTTCCCACCCCGGTTCTCCTCCTCACCTCCTCATCTCTCACTCTATCCAGCCTAGTAACCCCCATCATACTTCTCAGACACCTCATCTGAAACACATTCAAACTCCTTCTCTCTTCCTCTCTTATGTTCCATGTTTGTGCCCCATACAGTGCTGTTGGCACAATCACTCCATCTGAAAAGTATGGTAGGGGTTACTAGGCTAGATAGAGTGAGAAACGAGGAGATGAGGAGGAGAGTGGGAGTAGAAAAGGAGATGGCAGATAGGACTGATGAAAGATTATTGGGATGGTTTGGACACATGGAAAGAATGAGTGATGAAAGATTTGTAAAAGGGGGTGTGGAAGGCAGGGGTGGAGGGAGTGAACTTGAGGGGATGACTGAGGATGGATGGAATGAAAGGGGTGCTGAACAAGGAAGGGAGAAGGCAGGAGATATGGATGAGTGGAGAATGACTGTGTATGGATGATACTGTTATGCAAGGAAGGGAAGGATGTGGGTGGGAGGGGTAAGGGTTGCTTGTGTGCGAATGATATTTTGATGCTGCAGTCCAAAGGGATTTCTCCCCATCTTCTCTTTTTCTGCACGAGGGGATGGACAGGGGGGTTACTGATTAAGTGAAGTAGCCTTGCTGTGGATGTACTGTGTCTTGCTGCATTGCATTTGACCCAGGGCACTTGGCGGATGCAGGGATGACCTATCATCCATGAGGAACTGAGATAGGAGGGTTTGAGGGGGTGTTGGAATGGAGTGAAATGGATAGGAATAGGTAACCTCCCTTCTAAGGGGGAAAAGCTGTTGATATATAGGATGTGTATGTGTGTGTGTACCAGTATATATATATATTTGGTTAAAAATTATGGTATTATTGTTGCAGTGCTTTTTATTTGCTTTTTCTATTTTTCTGAGGGCATTTATTTTTATCTTCCACACGAATTTGATATCTCCATATGACACTGATTGTACAATACTCCCTCATTATTGACAGGTTTTACAAAGTGAAACTGCTGTTGATAAACTGGTGATACCAATACGGTCACTTACTAATAACTATTTAAATCCTAGTATGGGTCTCCATACTCAAAATATGTTAAATAAATGTACTATTAAATATTTAAAAAAAATTTGCTTTACAAAGTATGCTAAATAAATGTATAAATATATAAAAGTATAAATAATAATGAGTGAAAAAAAATATAGTAAACATACGATTCCATTAGTGAAGTGTAGATGAGTCTGTAAAGTGTATATTATTATGATATCCTCAGTTCAGTATGTACATTATAGTATCCTGAAAATGCAGTATAGTGTATAATTATTGTCCTCAGTTCTTGGTAGGCCAGTAAATGATGAATAATGAATGATGATAGATGATGATGAATTGTAATGAATGAGGCTTATTAACATCAGAGAAGCCTGACAGGTTGGATGTACTATCAGACTGGTGCCTTGGATGACTGGTGTCGTTGAGCAAGTCCTGGGGTCTCTTGAGCAGGCACTCTTATGTTTGAAGATTTGGGTGATTGTGGTATGAGATACCTTGCTCCTCTTTTCTTTCTGGAGTTCAATGTAGGGCATCATAGCACTATAATTCTCTAGGCTTTAAGGGACCTTTTAAGGGAAAGATCATTATCATAGAGACAAGTTGTGGGGGCCTTACTCATTTTTATCACTTCCTCAGGATTATCTAGAGTTAGGGCTTGGTATTCATCATCACTCATTGCATTCTCCTGTTTCATTGTGCACCTCTGCCAGTTGTTCCAGTTCTTCATCTGTGAAAGGATCTCCAACATTCCCCAATATCTCTTCTTCCACCTCCTCTGCTGTCATGTCAATGAATCTCGTACCTCCAACTTCCTTTGCCATATTCAATATGCTGTGTACCTGAGGGTTGGCTGTTGGGAAACCTTTGAAGTCGGGGATGACGTCAGGCCACACTTTCACCCAGCGTGATCTGATGCAGTACTGTGAGAGCTCATTGTGGCTCACAGCTATTAAGTTTATGCATTAACCAATATCAAATCTCTTCCACATTTCCCTAACAGTAACATCAGTTCTTCATCAAGGGACCCACAAACCATACTGCTTATTTTGCCAATAAAAATGGCAACGACTCCATGGCCCATGGACCGAAGGATTGAAGTGTTTTTTTTTAGGGAGGAATTTAACTTTGTAGTTGGGGTGGACAGTCTTGAGTTCCTCAGGGTGGCCAGGGCAGTTGTCAAGATATAACACTACATTGAATTCAATGCCAAGTCCATTGATATAATATTTTACCTCTTTTGCCAAACAGTTCTTGAGCCAATCTATGACCAATCTCGACAACATCCATATTGTTTTGTTGTGCCTATAGAATACAGGTAGCATGTTCATGTTTTAATTTTTGAGAGCCCGATTTCATGCAGCAGTGTATAACATCATGAGCTTTATCATGTGTCGTAACATTGCCACACAGCATTACTGTCTCTCTCTCTCTCTCTCTCTCTCTCTCTCTCTCTCTCTCTCTCTCTCTCTCTCTCTCTCTCTCTCTCTCTCTCTCTCTCTCTCTCTCTCTCTCTCTCTCTCTCTCTCTCTCTCTCTCTCTCTCTCTCTCTCTCTCTCTCTCTCTGTTTTTTTGTTGTTGTTGTTGTTCTCCATGGCATCTTTTTCCACCATAGGTCTGATTCATTTGCATTGAACACCTTCTAAGGCCTATAACCCTTTTCATCTACATGTTTAGGAAACTCAACTGGGTATGAATCCCCTGCTGCAGTGTCTGCTGATGCAGCATCACCAGTCAACTTGATATTATGTAAAGCATAACAAGTCTTAAAGATTTCAAACCATCCCTTGCTTGCTGAAAATTTTTGTCACTTGATATGCATAACAAGTCTTAAAGTTTTCAAACCAGCCCTTGCTTGCTGAAAATTTTTGTCACTTGATATTTTGTCACCCTTTTCATCATCACCACTCATCACCATTTTCATTACCACTCTTCACCATTATCACCATTAATATCACCTTTATTAGATAACTCCCCTCCGAAGGCTCAGTACCTTGTTGTGGTGGGGCTTGAGTGTTGCAGTGACGAGCTGGGTGATGGTGGTGGGATGGTGTACATCCCGGCTGGTCCAACCATACTGCCAAGGCCAGGTGTGAGCTTCCAGACCAAAACTGAACCACTATTTACCCTCCTGCTCAATTTATTTCTTCTCTCCTTGGGCTATCAGGAACATCGGTGATGACTATTGCAGAAAATACGATCAAGTTTTGAATAATGATTGGAATTGACGCCATCACCCTCTGGCAGACCCCATTGGGTGCAGACACTGTCTGTTAAGAGTCTGTCTCCATCTATCTGGTTATAAACCCCTTATATATGTGGGTAATGGGGGGTGCCAGGCGATGGAGACAACGGTGGGAGGGGTTTTTACCAACACTGACCAGTGAGCGCCCGCCTTAAAAGAAGCAGCCTCTCTTCAATAGAAGACTGGTCCCTGCTAATGCCCCTTCCCATATTGAGCCACATGGGATAGGAGGACTAACATTCTCTGATAAGGGGTGGATTCCCTAGGACTCGCAACTTTATTACAAAACAACCCTAGAACTCCTGTTGACGACTCTACTGATATGGAAGTGAAGAATGGTACCAGCACATTGGGTTCAAGTATAATAACCCTAAAACCTTATTCTTTTCCTGATAATAAAGCTAAGAATCCTCAGGATAGAAAGAAAGACAGAGAAACAAAGGTTAGGAATGAAAAGTTTAGAAAGATGGAAATAATACCAGGAGTATATGAAACAATAGATTATGAAAAGTACTTGATACTTGAATTTGAAGAAGGAAAATATGAGAGTCTAAATGTTTTCAGAGCAAATAGAGAAATTGTTAATATCTGTGTCAGTCAGCCCAAAATTCGCCCACAAGTAAATGGAAGTCTATTGATCGAAACCTCATCACCTGAACATAGTGAAAAACTCAAAACTATCTCAAGTTTAGATGGTCTTAATGTT
Source organism: Oratosquilla oratoria (assembly GCF_046742065.1). Taxonomy (NCBI): domain Eukaryota; kingdom Metazoa; phylum Arthropoda; class Malacostraca; order Stomatopoda; family Squillidae; genus Oratosquilla; species Oratosquilla oratoria. The sequence continues at coordinate 1,543,279 of NW_027467716.1, forward strand.
AAATGCTTCTCTCATCCAGTCTTTAACCAAAGCAGAGGTGCAGTATATGCACCAGAGTTATTACACTCTGAAGAAAATGAAATAGAAAAAGAGTTAAAAAATCAAGGAGTAATAAAAGTTGTAAGAATGCGAAAGAAGATTGGCAAACAGCTTGTACCCCTAGGAACAATAATTTTAACCTTCAATCAATGTAGATTACCAAATTTTATATCAGCTGGTTGGTTGTCTCCTAAAGTAAAGGCATATATACCATCCCCATTAAGATGTTACCATTGTCAAATGTTTGGACACTCAAAACAAAAATGCAAAAGTAGAATTAATGAAAAACCTACAGTATGCTTAACCCCTTCAATACAGGTCACATTGCACGTCTGGCAGCATTAGCTGCCAGATGTGCGATGTTGCGTCATAATACTCGCATTATAAAAAATAAAAGTCACTGCTCTATTGCTCGTTCTCTTTCACCCATGAATTTTGATAACCATAGAAAATATGATGAAGCCAGTTTACAGAGTATGTGGGTCACGTAGGTAGTACTACAATAGATATAATCAAGACACCGACGTCGGCATCCTCGTGTACCCACTTGCTCCTCATGACGCCTACATAGGCGTCACCGTATGGTAGGGGTTAAACTGTGGTAAAGAAACGCATGGCATCCATCCAGACCAGGTGCCTTACCTGCTTTCATCATCTTAACAACTCCCTTCACTTCATCCTTCCTTATTTCTCCTCCATTTTCCTCACTCATCACTCTCGTTTTCTTAACATTTCCCACACCAGCTATCTTTCCTTCCCTATCCTCCTTCACATTTAGCAACTCCCTAAAATATTCTGCCCATCTTCCCCTTACTGTCTTCTCTTCTATTATCATCTCTCCATCTGCACCTTTTACCTTTTCTTCTCTACTTGATTTGCCTCCTCTTCCTTTCTTAATTTATTTCCAGAACATCTTTTTATTACTTTCAAAATTTTTTGTCATACTCTTACCCCATTTCACATCTGCTCTCCTATTTGCCTCCTTTACCTTTTGCTTTACTTATCTTTTCTTTTCTTTGTACCTCTCATATGACTCCCTCATCCTATTTTGTAACCAATCTGTGAAAGCTCGGTTCTTCTTTTCTACAAGCTTCTTTGTTTCCTCATCCCACCATTCACTACCCTTCCTTCTATTTCCTCCTGTCCTTCTTGTTCCACACACCATCCTTGCACACTTTATGACTCCCTCCTTGAACCATCCCCATTCCTCCTTCACTCCTAGCTCTACTCTATCCTTCACTCCCTCCCACTCCTCCTTTAGCTTCTTCTTGTATTCCTCCTTTTCCTTTTCATTTAAAGAGTTTTAAAGAAAATTTGGACTAAAGTAAGAAAAATATCTGAAAAATACATCCCTACACCATCACCAGTCATACAACTTAATAATCAAACACTTCATAGCCCAGATGACGTAAGTGAAGCCTTTGCAGACCATTTCCCAAATATCTCTTTAAAAAATCCTTCATTTATGTATGTTCAACATCGTATTCAAGAAGAAGATAATAAATTAAAATTTAGAACAGCAAAAAATGAATCTTATAACCTGCCATTCAGTATGAAAGAACTATTTGATTTATCTTCATGTAACGACTCCTGTCCGGGCAATGATGAAATAACTTACTCTATGATCAAGCACCTCACTGTGGAGACAATTTTTTTTTTCTAGGTATAGTAAATAGAATATGGAAAGAAAAGTCATTCCCTAATATCTGGAACATAGCAATAATACTGGCTTTCTTAAAACCAGGAAAAGATGATAAAATCATGACCAACTATTGTCCTATAGCACTCACATCTTGTATATGTAAATTAATGGAGAAAATGGTAAATGTATGCCTAGTCTGGTATTTGGAGAAAAATGGACTTTTTAACCCCACACAGAGTGGATTTCATAAGATGCGATCGTGCACAGATGCATTGATAAGATTGGAGACATCAATTTGTGAGGCTTTTGCTAATAAGAAACACCACATCTCAGTCTTCTTTGATATAGAAAAAGCTTACGATACCACTTGGAGATTTGGCATCTTGAAAGTTATTCATGAAATTGGACTTAGAGGAGAACTAACCATTTTTATTCAATCTTTTCTCAACAACCAAAGGTTCAAGGTCAAAATTGGTAATACATTTTCCTCAGTTCATGTTCAAGAAGGAGTGCCACAGGGCAGTGTTTTGAGTGTAACACTGTTTACATTATCAATAAATGGTATAAGCTCTATAATCCCACATGAAGTAATGCATACCCTATTTGGTGATGACTTGTCCATCTCTTTTGCAGCTTCATGAATGGTAATTGCTGAAAGAATGATACAATTAACTATTAATAGAATAGCAGATTGGGCTTCAAAACGTGGACTCAAGTTCTCTGCTTCAAAAACGGTAGTGATGCATTTTTGCCGAATAAGAGGTCTGCATCCTGATCCTGACTTATATGGACAAAGAATATCTTGCAAAGATGAAACACGGTTCTTGGGACTGATTCCTGATAAAACATTAACTTGGATCCCACACATTAAGAATCTAAAGGTAAAATGCTCACAAGCTCTTAATTTAATAAAAGTACTCTCTCACACCTCATGGGGAGCTGACAGGAAACATCTGATGACCCTCTATAAATCACTAGTTGCCTCTAAACTGGCTTATGGATGTGAATTGTATTCATCGGCAACAAAAGCAGCACTATCTATTTTTAATTCCAACACATAATACTGGAGTAAGATTAGCCTCAGGAGCTTTTAGATCATCCCCAATACCCAGTGGATGCAAGTGAATTGCCTCTAGACTTTTACCGCCAGTCACTGCTGGTTCGATACTGGCATAGAATCCAGAGAATTTCTAAATCTCTTGTATGTGAAGTTGTTTCTAATCAAAAATACTATAAATTTTATCTTGATCATCCCAGACTCCCTAAGCCTTTTGGATATCGAGTTTCAAATTTTTTTGAGGAATTACAGATCCCAAAAATTAATATTTTACCGGTTAAATACTCAACGGTACCCCCATGGAAGCTTCCATCTATAGAATTTTGTAAATGTATATTCAGTTCATAGAAAGAAATGTCCACAGAGATGATACAACTAACCTTCCTAGAACACATGGAAATTCATGAGGAATCCATTCCAATTTTTTCTGATGGCTCCAAGTCCAGTGTGGGCGCTGGATTTGGAGTTGTCTTTCCAAGCCTTACTCAAAGTGTAAGTTTACATGAACAGGCCTCTATGAGGGGGTTTACACGGTCTAACGGTTCGTCGAACGTGGTTCGACAGACACGTGTTTAAAGTGATGTGTGAACGGGGTATTTGGTTGTCGAACACATTGGTTAAACTCCAAATACCCCGTTCACACATTCACACATCACTTTTAACACATGTCTGTCAAACCACGTTTGACGAACCGTTAGACCATGTAAACCCCCTCTAACTTTACAGCAGAATTGTACGCAATCTTAAGTGCACTCAAAGAAATTATGATGCACAACGGAAATAGTTTTGTAATTTACAGTGACTCAGAAAGTGTACTATAGGCAATAGTTCACTTTAACTCGGATCACCCACTGGTAATAGAAATATCAGAATGGTTGTATTTGATAGAAAAAAGAGGCAAAAACATAAAGTTTTGTTGGGTCCCTGCCCATGTAGGAGTTAGTGGGAATGAGAAAGCGGATGCCTTAGCAAAACATGCAGCTAGAGTTACTCCCAGAAACAGCCTCGCTCTACCAGTCAGAGATATTTGTCAGAGATATTTAGCCTATCATTCAGTCAAGACTCCAGGAAGTCTGGAACTTTAACTGGGAACTAGAAGACCAAAAAATGAAGGACAGCTATCACCTCTCGCCCTTGGAAATATTCAGATTTACCTAGAGAAAAAGAAGTTATATTATGCAGATTAAGAATTGGTCACACTAGACTGACACACAGCTTCCTAATGAACAGAGTATTGCATTGTCCCTTTGACAATCAGACATATTTTAGTAGAATACCCAAGTCAAATGGCGGCTAGAGAACATTACTTTTACCATTGTAAAAATAATAATGGCAGATACACTTTGATTAAGATTTTAGGAGCTGAATGTGATATTGATCTCCTTTTTAATTTTCTTAAAGAAATTTGCATTCTTGATAAGATTTAGAATGCCAAGTTTTAAATTTTATTTATATATTTTCTTAATCAACTTTAATGCAGCATTAGTTAAAACCTTTTAAATACAGTGTATCAATTCAAATGATAACTAATTTATAAGTTAAATATAAAAGTTTGAATATATATCTCTGTTAAAATGTTCATTGTTTTAAAATATATATTTCTAAGGTATAGTACCTACTCTATATCAATATAGAAATAAAAAATATTTTATATAATTAGGGGTGAATGGAGAGTGGTTGCACAGTATAAGCTCTTTCAACCGGCACGAGTGGGACCAAAGACGTGCCGGAAAGGGGAAATCCCGGTTACGAGAAGGAATATTAAAAAATACATTTATTGCCTTTATTCATAGAGTACTTAAATAAAATTCATTCAGTGGCTTCACTTTTGTTGTTTATTTATTTACCAGTATATACATATTTATTTATCTTTATTTATTTTCATGAAATCACGTATGTCTCTTTGTTTAGAATGTTTGTCTCTCTCCATTAAAAATTCATTTTGAAGACAGTGAAGAGACATCACGTCGTGAGTCCCCATGTAGGTGCACTGCTCCGCAAACTTTATAAATATTGCCAATCCTTTAGCTGCATCCTTCCACGTTACTCTTGGCTCTGGGTCATCTTCCACTTCACTATCAGCCTCTGTTTCCTTACCATGCTTCTCCTCAATCACTGCCTGAATGATTTCGTCGTCAGTTAGTGTGGGGGTGATAGCTTCGTCACTGTCGACCTCCATCCACTCCTGAAGAGCATCAGTGACGCTAAGCTTAGCACTACCACGCATATCCTTCAACTCAGCCATCACTGCCTTCCTTTGCTGTCGGTATGTGTTTATGTGTTGAGAGAGTTGCTAATAGACAGTCACACGCTTAACATCAGGCATCTTATTACAGTGGGCACTGGGCCTGACGGAGCGGCGGGATTTGTGGGAGATGGCGGGAAAGATGTTATTTCCTCGTGAATAATATGCCGGTCATAAGAAGGAGCCGGATACGAGACTAACGGATAAAAGAGCTTTTACTGTATATGGATGTTGTGATAGCATGAGGTGGAATGGGGGGTGAGGTAGTATGTGTGAGCAAAATTTGATGCAGCCCGAAGGGATTTCTCCCCGTCCTTTCATTTTATGCAATGGGGGGACGGAGAGGGGGGGTCGCCGATTTAATGAAGCGGCCTTGCTGTGGATGTGCTGTGTCTTGTGACACTGCTTCTGACCCAGGGCAGTGGACAAGGTGCAGGGATGACCCATCATTCAGGAGGTGCTAAGATAAGAGGGAGGGTGGAGGGGTGTGGAGTGTATTCAGGGATGGAATGGGTGGGAATGATTTTATGCCTTTTTCTTTTTGGCTACCCCCCTTGTAAGGGGGAAAAAGCCTTGGTATATGTATGTATGTATGTAGTAGTGGCATCAGTGACCATAGATGTTCTGATGTCAAATAATCCCCAATAAATAAATGTCCCACTTTGATAAGTCCTCCCTATCAAGGCATTCTTTTCCTTTCATAATTCTGTAGATGGTTAGTAGGTCCCCTCGTTCTCTTCTTTGTTCTAGGGTCAGCAATTCCAGTTCAGCCAGTTTTTGTTCATACACCAAGTTTGAAAGTGTTGTGGCCATCTTTGTTGTTGCTCTTTGTATTCTTTCTAATTTTCATATATTCTTTTTTGTACTGGGTGACCATATCAGTGCTGCATATTCCAGTTTTGGCCTTATCAGTGTTTGTAATATTTTTTAAAATCATTTCCTTATCCAGTTATTTAAAAGCCACCTTTATTGATCTCAACAAATTGTATGTTTCTCCAACTATTTTATTTATATGTTCATCTGGCAACATATCTATGGTGATGATTACTCCTAGGTTCCTCTCTGAATTTACTTTCTTTACTTCTTTTTCATTAATTTTATACTGTCCTGATATTCTATTCTTGCTTCCAAATTCGATTATACTGCATTTCTAGAAGTTGAATTCTACTTCCCATCTATTGCTCCACTCTGAGACTTTGTTCAGATCACTCTGTAACAACTCACAGTCTATTTCGGATCTTATTCTCTCCTATAACTTTGTATTATCCACAAAGAAGTTCATGTAGGATTCAATACTTTTGTCCATGTCATTCACATATATAGCAAACATTATTAGAGCTAGTACTGACCCCTGTGGGATGCCACTTCTCATTTCTTCCCATTTTGAATATTTGTCTCTGAGCACTACTCTCATTTTTCTTCCATGTAGGAAATCCTCCATCCAGTTCATTAGTTTTCCATGTATGCCTCCTATTGTTTCCAGTTTATATTGCAATTTTCTGTTTGGTACCTTATCAAATGCCTTTTGTTAGTCCAGGAATGCACAGTCTGCCCAGCCATCCCTTTCTTGCAATATATCTATCAATCTTGAATAGAAACAAATCATATTAGTGGTACATGATCTTCCCTGCCAATCCAAATTGCCTTGGGTTCAGTATATTGTTCTCCTCCAGATATTTTGTCCATCTGTCTTTGATGACTCACAAGTTTTAACTACACTCCTCCCTTGATTTAAGAATGCTCCATATACGAATTTTCGCTATAACGAACAAAAAGAAATTTGTCCCAAAAATCGAAATACGAACTAAAAATTCGCCATAACGAATAAAATCCTGTTGAGAAAATTAATGTATTTTTAAATCATAGATATTAAAAAGAAAATTATTTTTACATCATAAATATTAAAAAAAAAAAAAACTGCCGTATATCCATGTAAAAAAAAATAATAAAAGTGGAAATAGATAAGTACGTTTGTTATTGTTTTCAAAACAATGCCTTGTACTGCTCGGTCTACTCACTCGGTCTTGGTTAATCGTGGATTATTAGCATTATTTCAAGAGACATTATGCCTCCTAAGCATCCAGAAAGCCCTATTAAGGATGGTGACAAGCCTAAGAGGGCTAGGAAAGCAATATCTCTAGATACTAAGTTGTCTGTGTTAAAGAAAAGTGACAAAGGAATGAGAGTGAAGGACATCGCAAATTTGTTTGGCTTGGCTGCTCGATTTAAGTATATATGATATACGAACCTTTTTTCAAGAACGTAACTAGTTCGTAAATAGAGGGAGGAGTGTATTGTACTCGTTAGGGACATTGGTAAAAAAATTATTGGGTCTTCCTTATTTCCTCTGTTGTATATTGGCACTACTTTGGCATTTTACCAGTCTCCTGGTAATTTTCCCTCTTTGAGTGAGCATTCAATTATTTTGTATATTTTTTCTGTTAGTTTATTGATACATTCCTTTAGTATCCAGATTGCAACTCCGTCTGGGCCATGTGATTTATGTCAAGTTTTAATATTTGATTTCTTATTTCATTCTGAGTGTGTATTTACCTAGTTGTGTTATATGGAAAGGGAGCTATGCTCATGGTGACCCATCTTCGTATCTTTCAGCATCAAGTTTTTTCTTAACCTCTTCACTCCGGGGCACATCGCACGTCTGGCAGCATTAGCTGCCTGACGTGTGATGTTGCATCATAATAATCGTATTATAAATAATAAAGTCAGTCCTCAATCGTTCATTCTCTTTCACCCATGAATTTTGATAACAATAGAAAATATGATGAAGCCAGTTTAGAGAGAATGGAGGTTACGTAGGTATGACTACAATAAATATAGTCAAGATGCCGACGTCGGCATCATCGCGTACCCACTTGCTCCTCATGATGCCTACGTAGGTGTCACCATATGGAAGTGGTTAAAATCTTGAATAGTGTTTGCACACACAGTTTCTTTATCTAAATTATTCCAGGTATCCAGCACTTTGTGTGGGAAGCTATTCTTTTTTAGATCTCTTCTATAGTTATCCTTTTACAGTTTCTTTTTGTGTCCTCTTGTTTTTCCATTGTCCCATTTTAGTAAATCATTCCTATTAAGGATTTCTATTTCTTTCATGACTCTGTAGATCATCTGTAGATTTTCTCTTTTTCTTCTTTGCTCCAGTGTTGGTAATTCCAATGTAGACAATCTTTGTTAGCATGTTAATTTGGAAAGAGCTGGTGCCAACTTTGTCGTTGCTCTCTGTATTCTTTCTAATTTCTTTATATTCTTTTTAGTATTGGGTGTCCATAGTGATGCTGTGTATTCCAGTTTTGGTCTTGTGCAACTAATATTTTTTCAATAATTTCTTCATCCAAATAGTCAACTGCCACTTTCATTGATCTTAAGGGGACCGGCTGGTCAAGAATCGATGAAAATTGGGTTAAAATGAAAAACTGGGAAAAAAAGTTCTACATCCGCGTATGGCAATCGACAGTCTGTATGTGGAGTATTTAATCAAAATTCACCTTATTTTCGTAGTTATGTCAAATAAACCCCCTCCTCCCTCCAACTCTACCCCATCTCGGCCCTATGATACGTATTGGTCACTACAATATATATATTATTGCAATAAATAACAATAATTTGTAATGATTGAGTGCTATTCCTAGTGACTTCTGGCAACTTTGTCTCTGTACCAGAGGTTATATATAGACCCCAGAATGGGTAGATGCCTCAGAAAGCGATAAACAGTAGACAAAAATTGAGTGATACGCTCCACTGCAAGCCACCATCAATCCTTTTGTCATTTGACAAGCTGTTATACTATTTTTGAGATGCCATGTCCTCGCAAGCAAACCAAACACCTTCAGGAAGCTAGGAAAAGGCAAGAATTACAAAGTAAGCAAGCTATGACACCCTAATGTAATAACCTGCCTAAAATGCAGGTGGGGACCAGGAGCCAGAAGACAGAGGATTATATGACTGGACATCAACATATATGACTGAATATGAATAAATTTTATTCTAAATATCATCAACATTCAAGCCTAAAAAGCTAAATAAGGAAATGCCATGATATCCCTTATTTATATTAGTATGTAGGGGTTCAAAGTTAATGAAAACTTTGACGGCCCGTATCTCAAAACCTAAGTTTTATACCTTCAAATTTCTACTCCTCCATAACTTCTTAATCAATTTCAATGAAAATTCACACATAATATGTCTAAATCTGCCTGATTGATGAAATAGAACGTTTTTTTTAATATCTGAAAGGGTTAATTTTTGCCAATTTTTCTTTGTCCCTATTTGAAGGGGGACGGGGTGAGAAAAGATATAAAAATTAAAATTCCACAAACTAATTACTTTAACTAAAATTTCTCTCTATTAGTTTGAAGGTCTGGATAAGGTCCTTCCACCATATTAATTTCATTCATGTAGAGCAATTATTATAGGAGGAGTAGTCATTTCAAAATTATCAATTTTTTTGAAAGGGAGATGGGGGGGCAAAACATGAAAGGGTTGCAGATTAGTTTTTTGGGGTTAGGAAAGATGTATATGGTGTCCTTAACTCCTGGCATAAATTTCTGTGCAATAACCCAATTAATAAAGATTTTCATCTTTTGATCAGCCGGTCCCCTTAATAGGTTGAAGGTTTCTCCGATAATTTTGTTGATATGTTTGTCCAGTGTTATGTCTTTGCTGATTATTACTACAAGGTCTCCTTCCAAGTTCACTTTTTTGACTTCTTCACAAATTTAATAATTTTTTGATATTCTGTTTTTACTTTTTCCAGACCCCATTATACCACATTTCTTGATATTGAAGTTCACTTCCCACTTTTGAGTCCATTTCCAGATTTTGTCCATGTCTAATTGTAATGATTCACAATCCTTCTCTGTTCTCACTTTCTTTAGTATTTTTGCATTATTTGAGAAGAAATTCATATAACACTCTAGTCCCTCATCCATGTTGTTTATATATATATGGCAAACATGATTGGAGCCAGTAGCCATGCGGCACACCAGTTATCATTTCATCCCATTTCGAGCTATTTATCTCTTATGAAAATTACATACATATACCAAGGCTTTTCCCCCCTTACAAGGGGGGTAGCCAAAAAGGAAAAGGCATAGAATCATTTCCACCCATTCCATCCCTGAATACACTCCACACCCCTCCACCCTCCCTCTTATCTCAGCACCTCCTGGATGACAGGTCATCCCTGCACCTTGTCCACTGCCCTGGGTCAGAAGCAGTGTTGCAAGACACAGCACATCCACAGCAAGGCCGCTTCATTAAATCGGCGACCCCCCCTCTCCGTCCCCCCATTGCATAAAAGGAGAAGACGGGGAGAAATCCCTTTGGGCTGCGTCAAATTCTGCTCACACATACTACCTCACCCCCCATCCCCCCACCCATTCCACCTCATGCAATCACATCATCCATATACAACCATCCTAATACTCTTTCATCAACCCTATCTCCCAGCTCCCTTTCCACCCCTGTTCTCCTCCTCACCTCCTCACCTCCTCATTTCTCACCCCCCATCCCCCCGCCCATTCCACCTCATGCAATCACAACATCATCCATATACAACCATTCTCCATTCACCCCTGTCTTCTGTCCTCTCCCGTCCTTCCTCAACAGACATTCCCCTCTTCCCCAAAGCCCCCTTCACCCCATCCATCCATCTCATCCTAGGACGTCCCCTCATGTTCACTCCCTCCACATCTGCCTTCCATACTTTTTTTACTAGTCTTTCTTCACTCATTCTTTCCATGTGTCCAAACCATCCTAATATTCTTTCATCAACCCTATCTCCCAGCTCCCTTTGCACCCCTGTTCTCCTCCTCACCTCCTCATTTCTCACTGTATCTAGCCTAGTAACCCCCATCATACTTCTCAGACACCTCATCTCAAACACATTCAAACTCTTTCTCTCTTCCTCTCTTCCTCTCTTATGTTCCATGTTTCTGCCCCATACAGTGCTGTTGGCACAATCACTCCTTCATACAGTCTCCTCTTAGCATCCATTCCCAAATGTCTATTCCTCATTACACTTTTTAATCCACCAAGGCATTTACTCACTTCTCTCAATCTACATTCTACCTCCTCCTTCACTCCACCTTTTACTGCCACTTTTGCACCCAAGTATCTAAAACTATCCACTTCCTCCAGTCGCTCTCCCTTAATGCTCACTTCCAGTCTACTGCCCCTTTCACCCCTTGTACATCTCATCACCGTACTTTTACCCACATTTATCTTTAGCTTTCTTTAATCACATACTCTCCCAAACTCTGCCACCAAGTTCCTCAATCCCTCCTCCGATCCTGCCACAAGCTCAGTTTCGTCCGCAAACAACAGCTGGCTCACCTCCCACTTTTCTCCATTTTCTTTAACCATCTCCAATCCCTTGCCCACTACCCTTGCATTTACCTCTCTCACCACCCCATCCATGTATAAGTTGAACAGCCAGGACGACATAACGCATCCTTGACGAAGTCCCACCTTTACCTCGAACCACTCACTCTCTCCATTTCTAATCCTGACACAAGCTCTACTACTCTCATAAAAACTCTTGACAGCTCCCAGAAGCTTTCCTCCTATCCCACAGTGCCTTTCTGTCTACCCTATCATAAGCCTTTTCCAGATCCATAAAATCCTAAAAAACATCCTTCCCCTTTCCTATAGCTTTCTCATATATCTGTCTTACCACAAAGATCTGATCTACACAACCTCTACCTGTCCTAAATCCACACTGTTCCTCACCAATTCCCTCTGTTCCTCTCCTAATCCTCTCAATCAAGATCCTCCCATAAACCTTCCGAACTACACTTAACAAGCTAATCCCTCTGAAACTACTACATTTACACTTGTCCCCTTTTCCCTTGTAAAGAGGAACTATACAGGCACTCCTCCAGTCCTCCGGCACTCTACCCTCTCTCCAGCAAACATTAAATAACCTCACCAACCAGTCCACCATCACTGTACCTCCCTTTTTCAGACATTCTGCATGGCATCCATCCAGACCAGGTGCCTTACCGGCAATCATCTTAACAACTGCCTTCACTTCATCCTTCCTTATTTCTCCTCCATTCTCCTCACTCATCACTCTCATTTTCTTCGCATTTCCCACTGCAACTATCTTTCCCTCCCTATCCTCCTTCACATTTAGCAACTCCCTAAAATATTCTGCCCATCTTCCCCTTACTGCCTTCTCTTCCATTATCATCTCTCCATCTGCACCTTTTACCTTTTCTTTTCTACTCGATTCGCCTCCTCTTCCTCTCTTAATTTCTTTCCAAAAGATCTTTTTATTACTTTCAGAATTTTCTGTCATACTCTTACCCCATTTCACATCTGCTCTCCTCTTTGCCACCTTTCCCTTTTGCTTTACTTCTCTTTTCTTTTCTTTGTACCTCTCATACGACTCCCTCATCCTATTTTGTAACCAATCTGTGAAAGCTCGCTTCTTCTCTTCTACAACCTTCTTTGTTTCCTCATCGCACCATTCACTACCCTTCCTTCTATTTCCTCCTGTCCTTCTTGTTCCACACACCATCCTTGTACACTTTATGACTCCCTCCTTGAACCATCCCCATTCCTCCTCCACACCTAGCTCTACTCTATCCTTCACTCCCTCCCACTCCTCCTTCAGCTTCTTTTCGTACTCCTTCTCCTTTTCCTTTTCATTCAAAGAGTTCACTCTAAGAACCTCCCTACCTTTTGTCCCTTTCCTCTTTCTCCATCTGTCCTTCACTCTCAACTTACCTTCCACCAAAAAATGATCTGATATTCCCCCACCCTCTCCCCTTAGCACATGTACATCCTTAACTCTTCCTATCATAATCCTATTTACCACTACATAATCCATCAATGCTTTATCTACCACCATTCCATCCACCACCCTCTCCCATGTGTACTTATGCTTGACTTTCTTCCGAAACACTGTATTTGCTATCATCAACTCTCTTTCTAGACACATTGCCACCATCAACTCTCCACTACGATTCTTTCCTGGAGCTCCACATTTCCCAACCACTCCATCAATTGGAACATTTCCTACCCTAGCATTAAGGTCTCCCAGTACTATTACATTGACATTTCTTCCTAAATCCTCTATTCACTCATTTAAATCTATCCAAAAGGCCTCCCTTTCTTCTACACTCTTCTCACTGCCAGGCCCATATGCACTTACAAAGACCCACATCTCCTTTCCCAGTTTCACCTTCATCCACATTATCTTTGAGGAAACCTCCTTCCATTCCACTACACATTTACCTATCTCTTCACTTACTAGAATAGCCACCCCTTCCCTCCCTCGCCCTCTCTTCACTCCTGATAACCTCCCACTTACACTCCCAAACTTACACTCACCCTTCCCTTTCAACTTAGTTTCACTCAAAGCCAACACATCCATCTTTCTTCTCACAAACATACTACCTATCTCTTCCCTTTTACTCTCATCTGTACCACATCCACGCACAATAAAAGACCCAAACCTTAGGGTGCTGTTCCGAAAACTCCCAGACCCTCTCATGCCTTTACTTTTTCATTTAGGAATATCCCCTGTGGGGCTACAAGGAGAAGGATACCTAGTCCCAATCCCCGTCCCTTTCTTCTCGCCTCTTACGATCCAAGTGGGAATACTTGGTGGCAGTATTCTTTTCCCCCACCACAGGGAATTCCCCCACTACAGAAAAAGAATACTCAGAGAAATGGTACAGGACAGCAACAAGGGGTTGGGGGACAGCATAACGGATGGACAGTCGTAGTATAAAAGTGTCATCATTTCTCTATGAACAGAGTTTTCCTCTATCATAGACAAAATGATGTGTGGCTCTGGTCCGTAGGGGTGCCCCATATAGACCCTAAAGTATCAACTGCATGCTACTTTGCCACGATAACAAGCAGCCAACACCCCCAAAAATTGAGGTTTGATAAATAATAGAATACATTTGAGAACTTACCGGTCACTGTTTTATACCAGGTTGGTTTCTCAGATGGTGGTATCTTGAAATTTTAAGATCTTGGAAGCCTAAAAAAAAAAACCAAGATGTAAGGTCCCTTGCCAAGAGGTTTCTAAATTAGAGGTCTGTCTGGAACCAGAGCTCTGGGATGTCTGTCTCGACGTTGGCGCGGACTGTATTCGGAGGGACTCTTACGAGTTCAAAAAGAGCTTAAATGGCCACGGGTTAATATTCACTTTAAGTAATTTCTCAAAGTTAATCCCCGAATTATCAAACTAAATTTATTACATAGATTTAACAAATAAACATAGAGAAGGGGAGTTAAATCATATCTTATTTAAAGTTACAATAGGCGTGGTTCGAAGTTTCAGGAAAGACTCCTGAATCAAAATAAATAAGCACTGAGAGAAAGTTTCTCAAATGAAGGTAAGCACTAAGATTCCCAATAACAATTACCACAACCTCCCTGACAACAAAAAGAAAGTGTTAAATGAATACAACACTTTAGAAGAAAATTGACAATAATCCTTATGCAGCTAGAGACCTTACTTGGTCTCTAGAGGCTAGCGCAGTCTTACGAGAAGGTTTCAAAGAGGTAGGTTCTGAATCAACATAGTCGTCTTCCAAAGAAATAACCTCCTTCAAGTTTGAGGCCTCTTCAAAGGGCTCCAACTCACTAGCCTGCAAAGTAGGATCCACAGAGGATTCATCCTCATGCAAGGAATGTAACTCAGCATGGAGCTCTAGTGGGATTAAAAGTCTAACATTGACCTTAACAGAGTTTCCATCAGGGTTAATGACAGAGACTGTACGAATCACTTGATCTTGGTCAGGATAAGTGTCAACAACACGAACCAAGGGCCAGAAGGATCTGGTCTAAAAGGGCAGTTTCAAAAAGGCAATGTCACCCTTTTCTCAGTTTCTAGAACTGTTGTAGGCAGCTCTATGCCTTTCTCTTAAGCTGACCAAGTACTCTGTCAGCCAACGTTTCTTAAACTCTTCATAAAAAAAATCCCTAGAGTTCATGACTAAGAAGAGAAGGATAGTCTTCTCCTAATTCCCATTCAGGGACTTGTTCCAAGTCACCAAACAGCAAGGAAGGAATGGTCCTTCCTATAAGGAAATGATTAGGGGTAATAACATCTACTTCATTTTCACAGGAATGATAAGTTAGAGATCTATTCTTCAAAATTTTTAGAACATTGGACAAAGGAGTGGCACTCTCTGCCAGGGAAGGAACAGCCCTATCCAAAACCTTATAGAGACATTGTTTCACCATCTGAATCAACCTTTCCCAAGTAGCACCACCATACTATTCAGCATAAACAGGGATGGTTGTATGCTGAACAAGGGAAGTTTTAAACTTCTCTTCAAATTCAGAAGATGATAGAATTTGTCCAATAATACTTCCCGCTTGTAGAAAGGATTTGGCATTATCCAAATAAACCACTGAAGGAATTCCATATTTGTTTGTAAATCTAACGAAAGTGAAAATAAACTCTGCAGTGGACTTAGAATCCACAACCTCCAAATGGACAGCTCTTGTATTAAAACAAGTAAATATCAAAATGTAAGCCTTGACCTTATCTCCATTCCTGTCTCTAACTCATAAATGCCCCATGTAATCCACACCAGTATGGGCAAAAGGCACACTTAAATCTACTCTAGAGGCAGGTAAAGAAGAAGGAAAAGGATAGGTAACAGCACGGGAATTATATTTCTTACAGACTATACAATCCTTCAAAGTGTTTAAAACTGCTTGTCTGGCCTTAAAGATCCAGAATACATGCATACGAAGGAAATTAAGAGTAGCTTGCAGTCCCAGGTGCATTATTTGGCAATGAGCAAAAAATATCAAGATTTTTGTCAAGTGATGGGATTTGGACAAAAAAAGGGGGTTCACAACCTCATATTTGAGGTCAATGTTTTTGTCACTTCTGCCCTTGGACCTTATCAAATCATTATTGTCCAAAAACAAGTCCATTTGACTTACCAAAGGTGGTATGTAATTAGTATTGGTGTTCTCTAAATATGCCAATTCAGTGGGGAAGGCATCTTTTTGCATCATACCCATCAAAGGATTAGAAGCGGCTTTAACAGGGTCAGCATTAGACTTCTTAAACAAAAAGACAGCTTTAAAGATCAAGAAAGTATGGTGTAAAAGTTTGCTGTATGAAGAAAACTTTAAGACATCAAGTAGAGGAGGAATGTCAACTTGCACAACAGCCGCATTGACAATGTCTCCCTTGATGTTGGAGGGAATACGTCCCAAGTGACACTTTGGCCAAGCATGAGGTGGCAACAACAACCATTCCAGTCCATAAACCCACCAATTGAATCTTTCCTTAAACACCCTAGCACTGCAAGGTTTGGTTACAAAATCAGCCATATTATGTTCAAAAGGAACAAGGTAAAGGAAATAGGAGTATACTTTGCCTTGAAATTTTCCAAAAGATTGGAAATTTCCTTCAATCTATTATTAACAAATGTATTCTTCTTAGGAGCTTTGTTGGTCAGGATCCAAGAAAGAGCAACTTGACTATCAACAAGGAGTATAACAGAATCAACCAGAGGGGCAGACACCAATCCCTGCTCAAAAATGGTTGTGAGGCATTTTAAAGATAGTAAAGCTGTCATAAGCTCCAGAGAATGCAATGTTCTTTGTTTAATAGGAGCCACCTTGACCTTGGCAAATAAAAGAGAGCCATTAGACTCCTTTATCTCTCTTCTTTCGTGCCCTGCATAGGTGGCACATCCATAAGCTTCCTTAGAAGCATCAGCAAAAACAAACAACTTAGGGGGAGATTCCGAATAGAAGGTTTTCCTTATAAAGGAAAAGTCATTAACCTCCCTAAAGTTTTCACATAACTCCTACCATCTTGTAAGCAATTTGCTATCAAATTTCAAATCCCAATCTACCATTTTTTGGCACATCTCTCCAATAAGAATTTTTCCTTCTAATAATACAGGAGAAAAAAGACCTAATGGATCAAATATAGAAGACAAAACCTGTTTTGGTTGAGGCATCTTTGTTAAGGGAAACCTCTTTGATTCTCAAGGTATCATAATTCTTATTATGAATATATCCCAACACCTTTATGTCTTCCTTATTGCAAACTACTTCTTGTTCAAGTCTTGAAAGAATAGAAGAAAAGTTGCATGTCCACTCCGTAAGAGGTAAACCTCCATTAACCACTTCCATACGGTGACGCCTATGAGGCGTCATGAGGAGCAAGTGGGTACGCGATGATGCCAACGTCGGCGTCTTGATTATATTTATTGTAGTCGTACCTATGTAACCTCCATTCTCTCTAAACTGGCTTCATCATATTTTCTATGGTTATCAAAATTCACGGGTGAAAGAGAACGAACGATTGAGCACTGACTTTATTTTTATTATAATGCGATTATTATGATGCAACATCGCACGTCGGGCAGCTAATGCTGCCAGACGTGTGATGTGCCCTGGAGTGAAGAGGTTAAGCATGATCTTATTAATCCTCTCGACCATAACAGGGAGGGAACGAAATTCATTGGAAGTGTAGATCAGATTGTCTACATAGAATTTATCCTTTGAGAGTCAGCCTGCATGGAAAGACAATTTTGGATGATGAAGTTCAGTATAAAGGGAGAGCAGATGAAACCAAAAATAATAGTATTATACCTATAAGGAATATATTGGTTGTTAATCCTAAAGAAACAGAACCTATTACAATCACCCTCATCCTCCAAAACGATCTGCAAGAAGGCCTTCATAATATCTGCTAAAATGACAAAATTGTTGGTTGTGAAGTACAACAAGAGAGAGAGGAGGATGTTCATCAAATCAACTCCTGGGAATGCAGCCTCATTTAAGGAAGGGGCCTTTCCTATTTTAAGAGAGCAGCTGAAAACAGGTCTTGTTTTAGAGGTGGCAAGATCATCATTCTTGAGCACATGTCTATGGGGTATAAAAATTTGGCCAGGGACTCTTTTAGTAACTGGTTCAATAATGCCCAAGGCCTCTTGCTGATCAAACATAGCCTCATATTCCTCCCTAAGGCCCTTTTGCTCAAGCTTATCATAGACCTTGAGTGCCACTGCCAAAGCTATCTTTAGATTTGAGGGAACAAGGTCCACCAAATCCTTCTTCCACAGGATCTTTACATAATAATGACCATCCTCAACAGATATGGACTGTTTAAATTTATTAGCTTCCAAAGCATCAATGTCAGTGGTTTGTTCTTCTTTAATGCCAGTGGATTCTAAAGAATAAAAATGATCAAGACCGTACTCTACATTAGAGTTAACAAAAACTTCCTGCTAAGGATCAAATTGTAAACTTACTGGTTCTAAACAGAAACTGACAAGTAACTTTTCCTTGCCTAACCTTTTGGGAGGAAAGTATTTAACAGTCCTTTTAGACTGAGTACATGAAGTTCCTTTCTCAGGTTTCTTTAGAGAAATTCCATTGGCTTTCAAAGAAGTATTGTAGGAAATAAGAGAATCCCCATTGTATTTCTCAAAACAATTTAATAAATCTACTCCAAGGTCTGATTCGGGATTTATCCTCAAAGGGTTTCCTTTAAATTTGAAACCATCAGACCTTTGTACTTCAGTAGAGGACATTTCAGAAACCCCTGTTATCATCCCTCTTATATAGAAAGGTTTCTTGCTAGGAGGGATATATTGAACCCCAGTCCCCTAAGGAATGAAACCATCAGCAAGTTTAATAACCTTGCAAGGCGGGCTACCATATAAGGGGGCTCTTTCAATAGAAAACAGCTGAAAGTTTTGCAGAATGGCATTTCCAATAATCTCCAGAACCTTCTGTTGATATCCTTTCACCTTGGGGAAACAAAAAATTCATGATTATTCACACTTTGGAGTACAGAGTACAGTAGAAGCCCGATTTAACGAACTAATTCAGCCAAGGTCCAGTCCGCTAAATTGAATTTTCCATTAAATTGAACGAGTGAGCGTTGGTGTAACAGTGTTGCCAGAGCGGATTATAAAAATGATACGTACCTAAAAATTCCGTAGTGTACACACACACACATACAATATATATATTATTGTAAGTGAATTATAGGCAGCACAATTGTGAATTGCAAATGAACAGCAACGTGCAGTAATTTGTTGCATAATGTGTGTGTATTTACCTAGTTGTATTTTACAGGAAAGGGAGCTATGCTCATGGTGTCCCGTCGTCATATCTCATTTTATCTCTCTTCATATAATAGTTTTGAGAGTGTTGGTGCCAATTTTGTAATTGCTCTTTGTATTCTTTCAAGTTTTTTATACATTTTTTTGTACTTGGTGACCACATCGTTGCTGCATATTCCAATCTTGGTTTTATCAGAGTGATTAGAATTTTCTTCATTTCTTCATCCAGGTATGTAAATGCCACATTAATTGTTCTTATTAAATTATAAGTTTCTCCAAAAATCTTATTTATATGTTTCTCAGGTGACATATTATTCATAACAATGACTCCCAGGTCCTTCTCATTTTCTACTTTTTTTTTATTCCTTCTTCTCCCAATTTATATGATCCTGTTATTCTGTTTTTGCTTTTTCCAAATTCCATTGTACTACACTTTTTAGTGTTGAACTCCATCTCCCACTTCCTACTCCATTCCTGTACTTTATTTAGATCACTCTGTAGTGACTCACAATCTTCTTATGTGTTCACTTTTTTTTAATAGTTTTGCATCATCTGCAAAGAAGCTCATATAACTTTCAGTTTCTTCATCCATATCATTAATATATATAGCAAACATTATTGGGGCCAAAACTGTTCCTTGTGGAACACTGCTTATTACATCATCCCATTTTGAGTGTTTGTCTCTTATCACTATTCTCATTTTTCTTTCTTGTAAAAAGTCTTCCATTCATTTAAGCAGTTTGCCCTGTATTCCTTCTTCAGTTTCTAATTTCTTAAGCAACTTCTTATGTGGTATGTTGTCAAAAGCTTTTTTTTAGGTCTAGAAATGCACAATCAGACCATCCATCTCTTTCTTGTATTATGTCTATTAGCCTTGAATAGAAACATATTAAATTAGTGATGCATGATCATCCTTGTCTGAATCCAAATTGCCTTGGATTTAGCACGCTGTTTTTTTCTCAATATTTTACCCATTTACTTTTGATAATTCTTTCACAAATTTTTACTATTGTACTTGTTAGAGAGACTGGTCTATAGTTGGTAGGGTCTTCTTTATTACCTCCTTTATATATAGGTACTATATTTGCTTTTTTCCAATCTTCTGGAACTTTTCCTTCTTTCAAGGAACTATTTATTATGCTATGTATTTTGTCTGCCAGTTCATTTCTGCATTCTTTCAAAATCCAGTTTTCTATTTCATCTGGTCCATGCGATTTTCTAACATCATGATTACTCAAGTGTTTCATTATTTCATTCTTTGTTACTTCTATTTCTTTGATAGGGGGACTTTCTCTTTCCATTCGATCTCTTCCGGTTGTATATTCTCCCTTGTAAACACTGATTTAAAATGCTTGTTCATAATTTCCGCCATTTCTATTTCCTCTGTGTATTCAACTCCTCCTTGTCTTAATTTCTCCAAATCTTGTTTGTTTTTCAGTTTGTTGTTTACAAATCTGTAGAATAGTTTTGGTTGATCTTTACATTTTTCTATGACATCTTTTTCATATTTTCTCTTTTCCTCTCTGCACGCTTGTACATATTCATTTCTATAACAAGTATATATTTTCCATTTTTCAGGTCTTTTGTATTTTTCCATTTGGTCCAAGCTTTGTCTCTTTTGTCTTTTAACACTCTACAACTTTTGTTGTACCAGCACTTTACATATTCTTTTTCTTGTTTTTATCTTGGGACATACTTTTCCACTCCTTTTTTATCTTTTTTTTTTTTGTCAAAATATTCCATTTCTCTTCTACTGTTGTATCTTCTTTGTGTATTCTTTCCCAGTTTTCATTTTGAAAGAATTCTCTTATTTGATCAAAATTTGTTTTTTCATACATCAATCTTCCTTTTCTATATTGTTAATTTCTTTTCATGTATTTTTTCTCATTTAGTTCTAGTTCTATCAATATGTGGTCACTTTTACTTATTGGTGCCTGGTATTCTATCTTTTCCACTATTTCAGGTTCTGATGTGATTATTAGGTCTCGTCTCGATGGTTCTTCATTTCTATACCTATGTTCTCTTGAATCCATTGTGTCATTGTGTGGTCAATAATCATCACAAGTTGAACATTTCTCCATGAGTCTTCTCCACCCTTGACGGTCATCTCTTCCCAGCAGATTTCTTTGCAATTAAAGTCACCCATCATAACTATTCTTCCTCCATCTTCCATGATCTTGTTTAATGTTATTCTTGTGTCTTCTAACATACTTTTATGTTCACTCTCTTCCCACGAGGCTGTTTTTGGGGGCACGTAGTTTATTACAAACTTTCTGCTCTTCTTATCTCTGTCTTCTACTTCTATCATAATCATCTCTACTCTATTCTTTCCTATTTTTACCTAGTTGTATTTACCTAGTTGTATTTTGCGGGAAGGGGAGCTATGCTCGTGTTGTCCCGCCTTTGTATCTTGCAGTGTCTAGTTTGTTTTTAAACTCATGAATGGTTTTTGCGCATACTATTTCATTGTCCAGTTTGTTCCAAGCGTCCAAAACTCTATGAGGAAAACTGTTTTTCTTCAGTTCTCTTCTATAGCTATGTTTTTTTATTTTCTTTCCATGTCCTCTTGTGTTTCTTTTGTCCCAGTTAAGTAAGTTCTCACTATCGAGTACCTCTGTGCCTTTCATGATTCTGTAGATGGTCAATAGGTCACCTCTCTCTCTTCTTTGCTCCAGTGTCGGTAACTCTAGTTTAGCCAATCTCTCTTCGTATGATAGGTTTGCAAGTGCAGGTGCCATTTTTGTAGCTGCTCTTTGGATTCTTTCTATTTTCTTTATATTCTTTTTGGTACTGGGGGACCACAATGTCGCTGCATACTCTAATCTAGGCCTTATCAATGTAACCAATATTTTTTTCATCATGTCTTCGTCCAAGTATGTAAACGCCACTTTTATTGATCTTAGCAAGTTGTAAGTCTCCCCGACAATTTTGTTAATCTGTATATCATAGGACAAGTCGTTCGTGATAATTACTCCCAAATCTTTTTCGGATCCTACTTTCTTTACTTCTTTGGTTCCAATTTTATATTTTCCTGATATTCTGTTTTTGCTTTTTCCAAACTCCATTATGCTACACTTCTTAGTATTAAAGTCCACTTCCCATTTCTGACTCCAGTTCCATACCCTATTTAGGTCTTCTTGCAGTGCTTCACAGTCCTCATCAGTTTCTATTTTCCTTAGCAGTTTGGCGTCATCGGCAAAGAAGCTCATGTAGCAGTTCACGTCCTCATCCATGTCATTCATATAGATAGCAAACATTATTGGTGCCAGCACAGATCCTTGCGGTACTCCACTGATCACCTCTTTCCAGTCTGAATATTTTTCTCTGAGCACTACTCTCATCTTTCTACCAGTCAGAAAGTCCTCTATCCATTTTAGTAGGTTTCCCTGTATTCCTCCTATGTGTTCCAGTTTTTTTAGTAGTTTTCTGTGTGGTACTTTGTCAAAGGCTTTTTGCAAGTCTAGGAATGCACAATCAGCCCATCCATTTCTTTCTTGCACTATGTCTATTAGTCTTGAGTAAAAGCATATTAAGTTTGTGGAGCATGATCTTCCTTGTCTGAATCCGAATTGTCTTGGGTTTAATATGTCATTGTCTTCCAGGTGTTTTACCCATCTATTCTTGATTATTTTCTCACAAATTTTGGCAATGGTGCTTGTTAGTGATACTGGCCTATAGTTGGTGGGTTCTTCTTTGTTTCCTCCTTTGTGTATTGGTACAATGTTAGCGTTTTTCCAGTCCTCGGGTATCTTTCCTTCTTTGAGTGAGCTGTTTATTAAGATGTGTATTTTGTCTGTTAGTTCTTCTTTGCACTCCTTTAGAATCCAATTTGCAATACCGTCCGGGCCATGTGATTTTCTGACATCCAGCCTTGATAAATGTTCTGATATTTCCTTTAGTGATGCTGTAAACTCATTCATGAGGGGAGATTTCTTGTTTTTGTCTATGTCACAATTCGGTATTTTCTCTCTGGTGAAAACAGATTTAAAGTGATTGTTCATGACTTCGGCCATCTCTAAATCTTCTGTGTATTCTATGTTTCCTTGGCATAGTTTCACCAATTCCTGTTTGTTTTTAAGTTTACCATTCACATACCGATAGAATAGTTTGGGTTGCTCTTTGCATTTGTCTATCCTTCTTAGTCTTCTTAGTCTTAGTCTTAGTCAGGAACATAACTCCACCCCCTTGTTTTATCTCTCTGTTTCTAATTCAATAATTATATGCATTGTGTCCTATGCTGTTGGGTGGTAGTGGACCTTTTAATTTTTTCTCTACAAATCCCATTATGTCCGGTTCTTTTTCCTTCAGATACTCGTTCATTTCATTCAGTCCTGTTACTAATCCATCTATATTTGTGTAGGACACTCCTAACTTTCTGTTATTTCCATTGTATTCTCTGTTTCTTTTTTGTTTCTCTCTGTTATGGTCCATTTCCTCAATTTTATATTCACAACTCTCCAGTAGAATTCTTCTTTTTCTGACTCCATTTTGGTCTCGTTTTTTTTCTTTAGCTTCTTTCCTTTTCATTTTTTCTTCCTCTCTTTCCTCTTTATTCATTTCTCTTTTTATCCATACCTTTTTATATTGTTCACTTGCTGCTAGCTTCCCTGTTTTTGCTAAGATATTCTCTGCTGTTGTTTGTGATCTGAATTTAATCTTAATTAGTCTGGTCTTATCTGTACTATATTTTCCGAGCCTAAACATCTCTTCGATTTGTTTCATTATTTCAGGTTCATCTTCCTGAACTAATTCTAGTAAACTGCTTACTTTTTCTTTTTCCTCACTGATTCTTGAAGTTCTATCTAGGTTATGTTTCTCTTCCATTCCTAATATAATTATACATTTCTTTTTATTGGCTAAGTCTCTTACTATATTCTCCTTCTGTCTCATCACTTTGATAACTAAGTCTTCAGATTGTTCTTTCATTTGCTGTTTAATTATATCAGTAAATGCAACTTTACTGTTTTCCTGGATTTTTCTCCAACCCTGTGCTTCTTTTGCTATGGCCTCTTTATTGTTCCTTTTTTATTCTTCATTCTCCTCTTTTACTTCTTTTAACTGTCTTTTTAATTCTTCTATTTCATTAGTTAAATTTTTGTTCACCTTCTCTAGTTCTTCCAATCTTTCAACTCTGCACAATGTTGGTTACGTTACCGAACCTGTCTTCCCAATGTTCGACCATCTTATCAAGTTTCTACTCTAGTCTTTTCAATCGGGGGAGGTTGGTATCCCCCCCACCCTCATTAAATCCCTGGAAATTATTATCCTCACCTTCCATTGTGCTGCTCTTATCTATATTTCTAATCTTTACAATTTTGTTAATCCCATCACCAGAATCATTGGTCCTTCGTTTGTTTACAAGACATCTGGCCTCTTGGGCCAAGTCCTGCCCTTCCTCATTTCCTTCCATTTCCCTCAGTAATCCCTCCCCTTCTCCTTTTTCCTCACTTTCCCACGACACCACAAGTTATCCCCTTCCCTGTAAATACAATAGGTACTTCCTTTGCATTGACGTCCACGAATATTTCACTTTTTCTTCAGAACTCCAATCCTCGCCGTCCATCCGACAAAAGTGTGTGTGTGTGTGTGTGTGTGTGGTGTAACAATGATATGAGCTGTCTGTGAATTTCATGGAATATTAGTCATAGCTTCGTGTTTGGTTCGATATACTTAATTCTAGCGATTAATAGGACTGGGCAGTTGGTGTTTGGATAGTGAGCATTATTGTTGTGTTGTTGCAGAAAACGTAGTTCATTGTTATAGAAGTGTTTTTCGTGGTGATTACTCTCACGTACTAATTTTGAATTTTCCCATCAACTTACTGTTTCATTATTTTGTTTTCCCATTATACCGTCTATTTCTACTTGAATATATTTATGCTACTATTATACTTTATACATATACTGAATTATATATTATTGTATATATATATATATATATATATATATATATATATATATATATATATATACAGTATATATATATATATATATATATATATATATATATATATATATATATATATATATATATATATATATAAACACACACACCAAAGTACTAAATTATAGATTTTTCCTTGACTCCACCACCACAATCTGGTAACATCTGGTAACATTGGACTCTGAGGCACGCATGTGGCCAGTTGACGGAAAATGCTCAGCTTAGCTTGCCGTTCTCGCTAAATTGAGCTATTTCTGTAGATGCGCATCTGGCCAGCTAGCGGAAAATGGTCAACTTAGTGGACTATTCTATTTGTAGTTCGCTAATTTGAGCTTCCGCTAAATTGAGATTCGTTAAATCGGGCTTCTACTGTATAAAGAAGGAATTAGTATGGACAATTTGAATCCTTCTATTGCTAAAAACAAACTAAACAGATTCATCCCGGAGGAAAACTGGGCTCCAGTGTCTAATAGGAAAAGACAATGGGCAGTTCTCTTGCCTCTACTAACTGGAAGGGAAACCAAAGTAACAGTTGAATCGGACAAACCATGGAAATTAAACATTTTCCCTTTGGAAGGAGGCAAGTTGTTAGCCATAGGACACATGGCTCCATGGTGCTTGGATTTGCTACACACAAAACATTTATAAGGCAGAGCAGCCTTTAACCCAGGGCATTCCAAAGAGCCATGTCCATGATTCTAACATCGATTGCACAGTCCTAATTGAGCTTCTCTATCTCTTCTGTGTTCAAGAGAAATATAGGAAGAGCACTTTGAGCTTGCATGGTCAGAAGCAGGGCAAAATCTACATCTGAACATTGACTTCTTAACGGACTCTGGATTAACTGCAAGGGAATGGCTAACTCCCTTGCTAGAATCAACAGCAGTTTTTTTCAAGGAATTTTCCTTGAAGGCAAGGGAGCTGCTAGCATCACTTTGTCTGGGTTTGACATTAAGGTCATCAGATCCCATTTTAATTCAAACTAAAACTAGGGTAATTCGAATTAATCATCTGAGACAATTCTTTCAAGAAAAATTTGGGTAGTTTATTCAAAATTAACTTGCTAATCAAAAAGAGGCCCTTGCTTCCAGCCTTAGTAAAGTCAACTCCAATCCCTTTAAGGTCTTGTAGTTGAGAATCTACAGACCTAATATAACCTTCTAGGTCCTTCAATTTAGAGACCGCAGGTGCATTAATAATAGAATTTAACACCTTGTCTAAGATCTCTTCTTTATTAAAAAGCAAATCATCAAGAAGAAGGAACACAGTGTCATAATTAGAATCATCTATTGGTAAATTTTTCACTAAGTGAAAAGCATCCCCTCTGAGATACCCTTTTAAATAAAGTGATTTCTGACTGTTAGTCAGGTTAGGAATGCCAGCAATGGCATTTTGAAAACCCTTTTTTAAAATTGAAGTAGGCAAAGGGATTGTGAGAATTGCTCTCAAAATGTTTAAGAACAATAGGAGGGGGGGAAGTTTTACTGAATCAATTTCATTGGCCTTGCTAGAACCACCAACCTTAGAAGTTTAGACTCCCTTTAATCCTTCTCTCTGTTCTTTGAAAGGAGATTATTCTAGGAGGATAGACAGGCAGTAAGCCCTGGAATTTTCCATATCCTCATCCTTTCTTTCTTCAGGGAGTAACAAGTAAATGTCATTGTCAAATATTTGAATTTCCATGAGGAAATTTTCAATTTGGGATCAAATGGAATCAAGGACAGAGAGTGATAAAGTATCAAGTTGAGAATTCTTCAGAGCTTTTAAGTCTTTTGTGATTAAGCATTTTTTGTGGGCTCTTTGCCTTCAGACTTTTTTTAAGTCCTGAGACTCAGGAAATAACTTTTCATTGTTTGCCATTTTGAAACAACCACCCAAACAAAGACTCGTCCCCAATTTAAGTGTGTATGACTGTACTGAAAACTGTCTTATAGACCAACCAATAAGTCAGATCTTGGAGAAATTTCACCAAGAGATAATTTAAAGACATACATATACCAAGGCTTTTTCCCCCTTACAAGGGGGGTAGCCAAAAAGGAAAAGGCATAAAATCATTTCCACCCATTCCATCCCTGAATACACTCCACACCCCTCCACCCTCCCTCTTATCTCAGCACCTCCTGGATGACGGGTCATCCCTGCACCTTGTACACTGCCCTGGGTCAGAAGCAGTGTCGCTAGACACAGCACATCCACAGCAAGGCTGCTTCATTAAATCGACGACCCCCGCCTCTCCGTCCTCCCATTGCATAACGGAGAAGACGGGGAGAAATCCCTTCGGGCTGCGTCAAATTCTGCTCACACTTACTACCTCACCCCCCACCCCCCCTGCCCATTCCACCTCATGCAATCACAACATCATCCATATACAACCATTTTCCATTCAGCCGTCTTCTGTCCTCTCCCGTCCTTCCTCAACAGACATTCCCCTCTTCCCCAAAGCCCCCTTCACCCCATCCATCCACCTCATCCTAGGACGTCCCCTCATGTTCACTCCCTCCATATCTGCCTTCCATACCTCTTTTACTAGTCTTTCTTCACTCATTCTTTCCATGTGTCCAAACCATCCTAATATTCTTTCATCAACCCTATTTCCAAACTCTCTTTCCACCCCCCCTATTCTCCTACTCACCTCCTCATTTCTCAATATAGCCTAGTAACCCCCATCATACTTCTCAGACACCTCATCTCAAACACATTCAAACTCCTCTCTTCTTCTCTTATGTTCCATGTTTGTACCCCATACAGTGCTGTTGGCACAATCACTCCTTCATGTAGTCTCCTCTTTGCATCCATTCCCAAATGTCTATTCCTCATTCCACTCTTTAATCCACCAAGGCATTTACTCGCTTCTCTCAATCTACATTCTACCTCGACCTTCACTCCACCTTTTCCTGCCACATTTGCACCCAAGTATCTAAAACTATCCACTTCCTCCAGTCGCTCTCCCTTAATGCTCACTTCCAGTCTACTGCTACTTTCACCCCTTGTACATCTCATCACCTTACTTTTACCCACATTTATCTTCAGCTTTCTTCTATCACATACTCTCCCAAACTCTACCACCAACTTCCTCAATCCCTCCTCCGATCCTGCCACAAGCGCGGTGTCGTCCGCAAACAACAGCTGGCTCACCTCCCACTTTTCTCCATTTTCTTTTACCATCTAATCCCTGACCCACTACCCTTGCATTTACCTCTCTCACTACCCCATCCATGTATAAGTTGAACAACCAGGGTGACATAACGCATCCTTGACGAAGTCCCACCTTTACCTCAAACCACTCACTCTCTCCATTTCTAATCCTGATGCAAGCTCTACTACTCTCATAAAAACTCTTGACAGCTCCCAGAAGCTTTCCTCCTATCCCGTATATCTGCATAACCTCCCACAGTGCCTTTCTGTCTACCCTATCATAAGCCTTTTCCAGATCCATAAAAGCCCAAAAAACATCCTTCCCATTTCCTATAGCTTTCTCACATATCTGTCTTACCACAAAGATCTGATCTACACAACCTCTACCTGTCCTGAATCCACACTGTTTCTCACCAATTACTCCTTCAGTTCCTCTCCTAATCCTCTCAATCAAGATCCTCCCATAAGCCTTCCCAACTACACTTAACAAGCTAATCCCTCTGAAACTACTACATTCACACTTGTCCCCTTTTCCGAAAGTAAATGGAAAAGAACAGACAAAGCAAAGGAAACGAAGATTAGAAAGAATAGAGGCCACCAAATTCTATAGAACAATTCAATAAACCTTGTAAAAAAAATATGGGAATAATTTGTGCCCCCTTAGTGCCGGTTACCTTCCATCAAGGGGAAAGCAAGGTCCTCAAATGAGGAAATGACCAAAGTCCAAACAAACTCTCAAAATGAGAGAATATCAGGAAGCTGGCTTTTGTAACCACTTATCATACATACATATACCAAGGCTTTTTCCCCCTTACAAGGGGGGTAGCCAAAAAAGGAAAAGGTATAAAATCATTCCCACCCATTCCATCCCTGAATACACTCCACACCCCTCCACTCCCCCTCTTATCTTAGCACCTTCTGGATGACGGGTCATCCCTGCACCTTGTCCACTGCCCTGGGCCAGAAGCAGCATCGCAAGACACAGCACATCCACAGCAAGGCTGCTTCATTAAATCGGCGACCCCCCCTCTCCGTCCCCCCCTTGCATAAAAGGAGAAGACGGGGAGAAATCCCTTCGGGCTGCATCAAATTTTGTTCACACTTACTACCTCACCCCCCATCCCCCCACCCATTCCACCTCATGCATCACAACATCATCCATATACAACCATTCTCCATTCACCCCCTGTCTTCTGTCCTCTCCCATCCTTCCTCAACAAACATTCCCCTCTTCCCCAAAGCCCCCTTCACCCCATCCATCCACCTCATCCTAGGACATCCCCTCATGTTCACTCCCTCCACATCTGCCTTCCATACCTCTTTTACTAGTCTTTCTAAACTCATTCTTTCCATGTGTCCAAACCATCCTAATACTCTTTCATCAACCCTATCTCCCTATCAACCACTTATCGTAACTTTAAATAATAAAGTGCTAGATTGTAGTTTACGACAAGGTGGAATTAAGTTAAAAGTTAAAATCGACTACAAAAAATTATTAACAAGTTAAATTCAAACATTGAGAAGATTAATCCAACCAATGTTTGTAAAGATTAATTTCATCAAGTTTGAGAAAGTTAATTTCATGACATTTGAGAAGTTTTGACAATGTTTGAGAAGGTTAAACCTATGAAAATTGAAGTTTAATAAATACAAGAATATGGTGGGGGAAAAGAATACTGCCACCAAGTATCCCACTTGGATCGCATATATCCTAAAAAGAAAAGTGAAGGCATAAAGGGTGCTGGAGGGCCTCGGGCCAGCACCCTAAGGTTTGGGTCTTTTAATGTGCGTGGATGTGGTACAGATGAGAGTAAAAGGGAAGAGATAGGTAGTATGTTTGTGAGAAGAAATATGGATGTGTTGGCTTTGAGTGAAACTAAGTTGAAAGGGAAGGGTGAGTGTAAGTTTGGGAGTGTAAGTGGGAGGTTATCAGGAGTGAAGAGAGGGCGAGGGAGGGAAGGGGTGGCTATTCTAGTAAGTGAGGAGATAGGTAAACAGGTAGTGGAGTGGAAGGAGGTTTCCTCAAGGATAATGTGGATGAAGGTGAAACTGGGAAAGGAGATGTGGGTCTTTGTAAGTGCATATGGGCCTGGCAGTGAGAAGAGCGTGGAAGAAAGGGAGGCCTTTTGAATAGATTTAAATGAGTGCATAGAGGGTTTAGGAAGAAATGTCAATGTAATAGTACTGGGAGACCTTAATGCTAGGGTGGGAAATGGTCCAATCGATGGAGTGGTTGGGAAGTGTGGAGTTCCAGGAAAGAATCGTAGTGGAGAGTTGATGGTGGAAATGTGTCTAGAAAGAGAGTTGGTGATAGCAAATACAGTGTTTCGGAAGAAAGTCAAGCATAAGTACACATGGGAGAGGGTGGTGGAGGGAAGGGTGGTAGATAGAGCGCTAATGGATTATGTAGTGGTAAATAGGGATTATGATAGGAAGAGTTAAGGATGTACATGTGCTAAGGGGAGAGGGTGGGGGAATATCAGATCATTTTTTGGTGGAAGGTAAGCTGAGAGTGGAGGATAGATAGAGGAAAGGGACAAAAGTTAGGGAGGTTCTTAGAGTGAACTCCTTGAATGAAAAGGAAAAGGAGAAGGAGTACGAAAAGAAGCTGAAGGAGGAGTGGGAGGGAGTAAAGGATGGAGCAGAGATGGGTGTGGAGGAGGAATGGGGATGGTTCAAGGAGGGAGTCTTAAAGTGTGCAAGGATGGTGTGTGGAACAAGAAGGACAGGGGGAAATAGAAGAAAGGGTAGTGAATGGTGGGATGAGGAAACAAAGAAGGTTGTAGAAGAGAAGAAGCGAGCATTCACAGATTGGTTACAAAAGAGGACGGGGGAGTCATATGAGACGTACAAAGAAAAGAAAAGAGAAGTAAAGCAAAAGGTAAAGGAGGCAAAGAGGAGAGCAGATGTGAAATGGGGTAAGAGTATGACAGAAAATTTTGAAAGTAATAAAAAGATGTTTTGGAAAGAAATTAAGAGAGGAAGAGGAGGCGAATCAAGTAGGGAAGAAAAGGTAAAAGGTACAGATGGAGAGATGATAATGGAAGAGATGGCAGTAAGGGGAAGATGGGCAGAATATTTTAGGGAGTTGCTAAATGTGAAGGAGGATAGGGAAGGAAAGATAGCTGCAGTGGGAAATACGAAGAAAATGGGAGTGATGAGTGAGGAGAATGGAGGAGAAATAAGGAAGGATGAGGTGAAGGCAGTTGTAAAGATGATGAAAGCAGGTAAGGCACCTGGTCTGGATGGATGCCATGCAGAATGTCTGAAGAAGGGAGGTTCAGTGATGGTGGACTGGTTGGTGAGGTTATTTAATGTTTGCTGGTGAGAGGGTAGAGTACCGGAGGACTGGAGAAGTGCCTGTATAGTTCCTCTTTACAAGGGAAAAGGGGACAAGTGTGAATGTAGTAGTTTCAGAGGGATTAGCCTGTTAAGTGTAGTAGGGAAGGCTTATGGGAGGATCTTGATTGAGAGGATTAGGAGAGGAACAGAAGGAGTAATTGGTGAGGAACAGTGTGGATATAGGACAGGTAGAGGTTGTGTAGATCAGATCTTTGTGGTAAGACAGATATGTGAGAAAGCTATAGGAAAGGGGAAGGATGTTTTTTTGGCTTTTATGGATCTGGAAAAGGCTTACGATAGGGTAGACAGAAAGGCACTGTGGGAGGTTATGCAGATTTATGGGATAGGAGGAAAGCTTTTGGGAGCTGTCAAGAGTTTTTATGAGAGTAGTAGAGCTTGTGTCAGGATTAGAAATGGAGAGAGTGAGTGATTTGAAGTAAAGGTGGGACTTCATCAAGGATGCGTTATGTCGCCCTGGCTGTTCAACTTATACATGGATGGGGTGGTGCGAGAGGTGAATGCTAGGGTAGTGGGTCAGGGATTGGAGATGGTTAAAGAAAATGGAGAAAAGTGGGAGGTGAGCCAGCTGTTGTTTGCGGACGACACTGCGCTTGTGGCAGGGTCAGAGGAGGGATTGAGGAAGCTGGTGGCAGAGTTTGGGAGAGTATGTGATAGAAGAAAGCTAAAGATAAATGTGGGTAAAAGTAAGGTGATGAGATGTACAAGGGGTGAAAGTGGCAGTAGACTGGAAGTGAACATTAAGGGAGAGCGACTGGAGGAAGTGGATAGTTTTAGATACTTGGGTGCAAGTGTAGCAGGAAAAGGTGGAGTGAAGGTGGAGGTAGAATGTAGATTGAGAGAAGCGAGTAAATGCCTTGGTGGATTAAAGAGTGTAATGAGGAATAGACATTTGGGAATGGATGCTAAGAGGAGACTGTATGAAGGAGTGATTGTGCCAACAGCACTGTATGGGGCAGAAACATGGAACATAAGAGGAGTTTGAATGTGTTTGAGATGAGGTGTCTGAGAAGTATGATGGGGGTTACTAGGCTGGATAGAGTGAGAAATGAGGAGGTGAGGAGGAGAACAGGGGTGAAAAAGGAGCTGGGAGATAGGGTTGATGAAAGAATATTAGGATGGTTTGGACACATGGAAAGAATGAGTGAAGAAAGACTAGTAAAAGAGGTATGGAAGGCAGATGTGGAGGGAGTGAACATGAGGGGACATCCTAGGATGAGGTGGATGGATGGGGTGAAGGGGGCTTTGGGGAAGAGGGGAATGTCTGTTGAGGACGGAAGACAGAGGTGAGTGGAGAATGGTTGTATATGGATGATGTTGTGATTGCATGAGGAGGAATGGGCAGGGGGGGGGTAGTATGTGTGAGTAAATTTTGACGCAGCCCGAAGGGATTTCTCCCCGTCCTCTCCTTATATGCAAGGGGGGTCGCCGATTAAATGAAGCGGCCTTGCTGTGGATGTGCTGTGTCTTGCGACACTGCTTCTGACCCAGGGCGGTGGGCAGGGTGCAGGGATGACCCGTCATCCAGGAGGTGCTCAGATGAGAGGGAGGGTGGGAGGGATGTGGAGTGTATTAAGGGATGAAATGAAGGGAGTGTTTTTATGCCTTTCCCTTTTTGGCTACCTCCCTTGGAAGGGGGAAAAAGCCTTGGTATATGTATATGTATGTTTGAGAACTTATCAGTCACTGTTTTCTACCAGGTTGGTTTCTCAAATGGTGGTATCTTGAAATTTGAAGATCTTGGAAGCCTAAAAAAACTCTGAAGATATAAGGTCCCTTGCCAAGAGGTTTCTAAGTTAGAGGTCCGTCTGGAACCAGAGCTCTGGGAGGTCTGTCTCGCCATTAGTGCAGACTGTATTCGGAGGGACTCTTACGAGTTTGAAACGAGCTCAAAATGCCATGGGTTAATATTTACTTTAAGTAATTTCTTAGTTAATCCCTGATTTGTCAAACCAAAATTTATTACATAGATTTAACAAACAAATAAAGAGGAGGGGAGTTAAATTGTATCTTATTTAAAGTTACGATAGGCATGGTTCAAAGTTTCAGGACAGGCTCGTCTCCTGAATCGAAAGAAATAAACACTTTGAGGGAAAGTTTCCCAAACAAAGGTAAGCACTAAAGATTCCCAATAATAATTACCACACTCTAATTACTACCCTTATTTTTCTACCAGTCAGGAAGTCCTCCATCCACTCCAATAATTTTCCTCCGATGCCACCTTCTGATTCTATTTTTCTTATTAATTTCTTGTGTGGTACCTTATTAAATGCTTTTAGTAGGTGATAGGCACAGTCTGCCCATTCATCCGTCTCTTGTATTGTTTCTATTAGTCTTGAATAGAAGCAGATAAGGTTTGCTGTACATGATCTTCCTTGTTTAAATCCAAATTGATTTGGATTGAGTATAGTTTTTTCTTCCAGATGTTTGACCCATCTACTTTTCATAACTTTTTCACATATTTTTGCTACTGTGCTTGTTAGGGAGACCGGTCTGTAGTTAGTTGGATTTTCCTTGTTTCCTCCTTTATATATTGTTACAATATTTGCATATTTCCAGTCTTGTGGTACCTTTCCTTCTTTGGGCAAGCATTTGATTATGTTGTATATTTCATCTGTTAACTCCTCTATGCATTCTTTCAGTATCCAATTTGCAATATCATCCAGACCATGCAATTTTCTGACATAAAGGCTTTTTATTTGGTGGCTGATTTCTTTCTGTGTTACAGTTATTTCTTTCATTGGGAAGGATTTCTGTCTCTCTATTCCCTCACAGTTAGGTGAGTTCTCAATTTACCTAGTATTTACATAGCTGTATTTACCTAGTTGTATTTTGCGGGAAGGGGAGCTATGCTCGTAGTGTCCCATCTTTGTATCTTGCAGTGTCTAGTTTGCTCTTAAACTCATGAATGGTTTTTGTGCACACTATTTCATTGTCCAGTTTGTTCCAAGTGTCCACCACTCCATGTGGAAAACTTTTTCTTCAGATTTCTTCTGTAGCTATGTTTTTTTATTTTCTTTCCATGTCCTCTTGTGCTTCTCATGTCCCAGATTAACAAGTCCTCTCTATCGAGTATTTCTGTGCCCTTCATGATTCTGTAGATGGTCAGTAGGTCGCCTCTCTTCTTTGCTCCAGAGTTGGTAACTCCAGTTTAGCCAATCTCTCCTCATATGACAAGTTTGCAAGTGCAGGTGCCATTTTTGTGGCTGCTCTCTGGATTCGTTCTATTTTCTTTATATTCTTTTTGGTACTGGGTGACCACAATGTCGCTGCATATTCTAGTCTAGGCCTTATCAATGTGACCAATATTTTTTTAATCATTTCTTTGTCCAGATATGTAAATGCCACTTTTATTGATCTTAGCAAGTTGTAGGATTCTACGACAATTTTGTTGATCTTTTTATCATAGGACAAGTTGTTTGATGTAATTACACCCAACTCTTTTTCGGATCTCTCCTTCTTTACCTCCTTGGTTCCAATTTTATATTGTCCTGATATTCTATTTTTGCTTTTTCCAAACTCCATTATGCTACACTTGTTAATAAAGACCACTTTCCATTTCTGACTCCAGTTCCATACCTTATTCAGGTCTTCCTGCAGTGATTCGCAATACTTTTCAGTTTTTACTTACCTTAACAGTTTGGCATCATCTGCAAAGAAGCTCTTGTAACCTTTCACATCATCATCCATCTCATTCACATAAATAGCAAACATTAAGTGAATATTTTTCTCTGAGCACTACTCTCATCTTTCTACCAATCAGGAAGTCCTCCATCCATTTTAGTAGGTTCCCTTGTATCCCCCCTATATGTTCCAATTTGAAATGATTGCTCATAATTTCTGCCATATCTTGTTCTTCTGTATATTCATAATTTCCCTGGCACAGCTTTTCTATTTCTTGTTTGTTATTTAGTTTACCATTCACATATCTGTAAAATAGTTGAGGTTGTTCTTTGCATTTTTCTATTATTTCTTTTTCATTGTTTCTCTTTTCATCTCTGCATGTGTGTGTATTGCCATTAAGCAGTATGTTAGGTATGTGACAAACAAGAAATATTGCAGGTGACAGCAGCAAGGGATAACAGTACCAGTACCCCTGTTCTGCAGCCAGTCTCCAGCAGTGACCCTGTTCTGCAGCAAGGTGCAGCAGTGACCCTGTTCTGCAGCCAGGTGCCAGCAGTTATGCTTCACTCTAGCCATACTCATCCCCATCATATGTAGGTTATCTTGTTGTTTGTATTATTCCAGTATCACACAAACACTTTTCTCACTTCTTTTGTTTTTGCATTTCAAAGATCTATTTTTTCTATGAAATGGTTATGTTAGGTTTAAGTTAGGATATATTAGATGAGTCAGCCCTGTATTTTGCCTACTGCCCTGGTTCAGAAGCAATGTAACAAGACACAGTACCGTATTTTTCGGTGTATGACCCGCGGCTTTTTGCCTCAGAAAGGGGCCAAAAATCGGGGGTGCGGGTGATATAAAGGTGTGGGTCATCTGTGGATTCTGGTTAGAAATTGCCCTCTTACGCAATAAAAAAAAAAAAAAAAAAAAAAATTGAACGATTAGTTTAGTTTAGTTGGGTGCCCTCTCGGATCGGGGATTTGCGGGAGGACCGACCGGGTTCGTGGAATGAAAGTTGATCAATGTCATAATACAGCGCGCACGATCGAGACAAACGACAAAGAGAAGGTAGGATTTGTCAGTATCTTACCCACTTTACATGTTCTTGTTATTAATAAAGGCATTATCACAAATAAAACAGGCTTAACTAAACAGCATGAACATACAATGCAAGACTGACTGGTACCAACACCAACATCGTGTGCCGCGATCAAACAAAAACAAGTGGGCAGCCATTTTTGCAGTTACAAATTACAAACTGTACCTGATTCCTTAATGCTAAATTTGTGCATTGCATGTGCATAATGGGTCGTTCAAGCATGGAGAAAAATTAAAGAATCGACTATTCAGAACGATTTCCGTAAATCAGAAATGTGCCATCCTGCAATGTTCGATGCATGCTACGACTCGGAAAAGGAATCGGACAAATCTGAAATCGAAATGGAAACGGATGAGGTCACTGCATCAGAATTGGCCAATTTATACCACAACCTCTTCCATGACGAAACAGAGGATGAGGAATTCGATGGCTTCGTGAGCGATGATAGGCCTTAATAAACATTATTGACTCTGTTGTCTGTGATCACTGACTGTGCTTTTTTTCTAATAACGATGTGCTCCATTGACTCTGTTCATAACAGTTCACAGTTCAGTAATGTGCTCTATTATTGTTCTATTCAATTGAAAACTAACCATTGGAAATTGTTTGGTTTAATAATTAATTACCAGTCTTTGTATGGCATTTATAAACCAATTGATTGATTACCGGTAAACAACCAAACAGGGTTTTATGGCATTATTTACACAAATTGATTAAGGTTCTTTGTAATATATATATATAAGTGTAATAAAATACATTGAAATGTAATTTGTTGGTTATTCTTCATCTTCATCACAATCAGAAATAAATAGGACAGGAGGAATGCTGGTATCATGATCATGAATCGCAATGCCGCGTCTTCGACCCATCCCAAAAGCATTGTAAGATCAGTTGCACACTTTCGAGATCACCCCTCTTTCACTAAAGCTACCACTACATCTAGTGGCAGCTTCAGAAACCAAATTGTGAGGTTGTGTACGTACGTGTCGGCCTTTGATGTGTGATGAATCCTGAAAAGCAAGATATCACCAAGAAACCCGCCAGTATCGGAAAACATGTATCTTTTTTTATAAATCACATAAGCATTGATGAAACAGAAAATTTAGAAAAAGCCTCAGCTTTGAAATTACTTTGATCACCACGTCAACGGCCGGCCGTAACAACAACCGCTGTGAGCTGTGCCTGTGGCCACCCATGCATGGGTAGTATACATCGTCGGATCTACAGTGCCGTGCATGCCATGTGACTGCGGGTCATACAGCGGTGCGGGTCTTGTGTGGATTTTCACTAAGGTGTAAGGGGGTGCGGGTCATATAACGGTGCGGGCTATAGTCCGAAAAATCTCTGCATGTGTGTGTATTGCCATTAAGCAGTATGTTAGGTATGTGACAAACAAGAAATATTGCAGGTGACAGCAGCAAGGGATAACAGTACCAGTACCCCTGTTCTGCAGCCAGTCTCCAGCAGTGACCCTGTTCTGCAGCAAGGTGCAGCAGTGACCCTGTTCTGCAGCCAGGTGCCAGCAGTTATGCTTCACTCTAGCCATACTCATCCCCATCATATGTAGGTTATCTTGTTGTTTGTATTATTCCAGTATCACACAAACACTTTTCTCACTTCTTTTGTTTTTGCATTTCAAAGATCTATTTTTTCTATGAAATGGTTATGTTAGGTTTAAGTTAGGATATATTAGATGAGTCAGCCCTGTATTTTGCCTACTGCCCTGGTTCAGAAGCAATGTAACAAGACACAGTACATCTACAGCAAGGCCATTCCAGTTAGCAACCTCCCCTCTTTGTCACCTCATGCAGAAAAAAGAGAAGACGGAGAAATTCCTCTGGGCTGCATCAAAACATCATTCACACTTAACAACTCCATCCCTCTATCTCCCACCTGCTCCCATCCTTGCATCATGGTGTATGCATGTAATAGTTATGTCATCTGTATAAGAAGAAATTTTCATTTCTGAGGTGTTGGGTGTAGGTATATTGTATATGTAAAGATTAAAGAAGTATGGTGGGGGTTACTAGGCTGGATAGAGTGAGAAATGAGGAGGTGAGGAGGAGAACAGGGGTAAAAAAGTATTTGGGAGATAGGGTTGATGAAAGAATATTAGGATGGTTTGGACACATGGAAAGAATGAGTGAAGAAAGACTAGTAAAAGAGGTATGGAAGGCAGATGTGGAGGGAGTGAACATGAGGGGACGTCCTAGGATGAGGTGGATGGATGGGGTGAAGGGGGCTTTGGGGAAGAGGGGAATGTCTGTTGAGGAAGGAAGGGAGAGGACGGAAGACAGAGGTGAGTGGAGAATGGTTGTATATGGATGATGTTGTGACTGCATGAGGAGGAATGGGCGGGGGGGGTGGGGGGTGGGGTAGTATGTGTGAGTAAATTTTGACGCAGCCCGAAGGGATTTCTCCCCGTCTTCGCCTTATATGCAAAGGGGGACGGAGAGGGGGGGTCGCCGATTAAATGAAGCGGCCTTGCTGTGGATGTGCTGTGTCTTGCGACACTGCTTCTGACCCAGGGCGGTGGGCAGGGTGCAGGGATGACCCGTCATCCAGGAGGTGCTCAGATGAGAGGAAGGGTGGGAGGGGTGTGGAGGGTATTTAGGGATGAAATGGGTGGGAGTGTTTTTATGCCTTTCCCTTTTTGGCTACCTCCCTTGTAAGGGGAAAAAGCCTTGGTATATGTATGTATGTAAAGATTAAAGAATGTGGGAGATAGAACTGATCCCTGTGGTACTGTTCCTAAAGTTTCTGGTGTGCAATGATTGGACATTATATGACATGTAGACATTTCTACACAGCCATTCTCCACTCACCCCTATCTCCTGCCTTCTCCCTTCCTTGCCCAGCAGACATTCCCACATTGCTCACTGCCTCTTTCACCCCAAATATCCATCTCATCCTTGGTTGTCCCCTTAAGTTCACTCCAGCCACCTCTGCCTAACACATCTCTTTTATTTATATATCTTCACTCATTCTTTCCCTATATCCAAACCATCCCAGTACTCTTTCATCAGCCTTATCTGCCATCTTCTTTTCTGTTCCTGCACCCCTCCTCAGCTTGTTTCTCACTCCAACCAATGTTGTAACTCCTACCATACTTTTTAGACATTTCATCTCACATTTAAACTTTCCCTCTCTGCCTTAAATTCCAGGACTCTGCCCCAGACAGTGCCATTGGCACAATCACCACTTCATATAATCTCCTCTGCATCCATTCCCAGGTGCCTATTTCTCATGACACTTTTTAATCCCCCAAGGGATTATCTCCACCTCCACTTCCCCCAATCCTACCACATGTGACCCCAACTACCTCCAGCCACTCTCCTTTAAGACTTACTTCCAACTTACTGCCATCCTGTCTCCTTGTACATCTCATCACTTTACTTTTACCCATATTTACCTTCAAATTTTCTCCTATTGCATACTCCATCACTAACAATCTTAATCCCCCTCTCACCAAACCACAAGTGCAGTGTCCTCAAAGAGCAACTGACTCACCTCTCAATTTTCTCCATTTTCTTTAACCACCTCCAGTCCCCTGCCCATTACCCTCGCATTTACCTTCTGCACCATCCCATTCATGTACACATTGAACAGCCATACCAACATGACGCATCCCTGTCGCAGTCCCACCTTTACCTCTAACCACTAACTCTTTCCATTTCTAATTCTAACAAAGGCTCTACAACTCTCACAGAATCTCTTGAATGCCCTTGACAGCTTCCTCCAATCCATATATACAAAACCTCTCATAATGCCTCTCTATTCTGTCATAAACCTTTTTCTGATCCTTAAAGGCCCAGAAAAGATCCTTACATTTTGTTAAAGGTTTCTCATATATCTGCCTTACCACAAATATCTAATCCACGCAACCCCTACCTTTCCTAAACCCACACTGTTCCTCAACAATTACTCCCTATGTTCCTCTCCTAAACCTCTCAAAACCCTCTCAACTAGTGTAGTCTTCTCAACTACACTCAACTAGTGTAGTCTTCTCAACTACACTCGACAAAATGATTCCTCTGAAACTACTACTCACATTTGTCCCCTTTTCCCTTGTAAAGCAGATATATATAGGCACTCTTCCAGTCCTCTGGCACTCTACCCTCCCTTAGAGACACATTAAACAACCTCACTAGTGCATATGGGCCTGGCAGTGAGAAGAGTGTAGAAGAAAGTGAGGCCTTTTGGACAGAATTAAATGAGTACATAGAGGATTTAGGGAGAAATGTCAATGTAATAGTACTGGGAGACCTTAATGCTAGGGTAGGAACTGGTCCAATTGATTTAGTGGTTGGGAAATGTGGAGTTCCAGGAAAGAATCGTAGTGGAGAGTTGATGGTGGAAATGTGTCTAGAAAGAGAGTTGATAGCAAATACAGTATTTCGGAAGAAAGTCAAGCATAAGTACACATGGGAGAGGGTGGTGGATGGAAGAGTGGTAGATAGAGCGTTGATGGAATATGTAGTGGTAAATAGGACTATGATAGGAAGAGTTAAGGATGTACATGTGCTAAGGAGACAGGGTGGGGGAATATCAGATCATTTTTTGGTGGAAGGTAAGCTGAGAGTGGAGGATAGATGGAGAAAGAGGAAAGGGACAAAAGGTAGGGAGGTTCTTAGAGTGAACTCGTTAAAGGAAAAAGAGAAGGAGTACAAGAAGAAGCTGAGAGAGGAGTGGGAGGGAGTGAAGGATAGAGTAGAGGGTGTGGAGGAGGAATGGGGATGGTTCAAGGAGGGAGTCACAAAGTGTGCAAGGATGGTGTGTGGAACAAGAAGGACAGGGGGAAATAGAAGGAAGGGTAGTGAATGGTGGGATGAGGAAACAAAGAAGGTTGTAGAAGAGAAGAAGCGAGCTTTCACAGATTGGTTACAAAATAGGACGAGGGAGTCATATGAGAAGTACAAAGAAAAGAGAAGTAAATCAAAAGGTAAAGGAGGCAAAGAGGAGAGCAGATGGGAAGTGGGGTAAGAGTATGACAGAAAATTCTGAAAGTAATAAAAAGATGTTTTGGAAAGAAATTAAGAGAGGAAAAGGAGGCGAATCAAGTAGAGAAGAAAAGGTAAAAGGTGCAGATGGAGAGATGATAATGGAAAAGAAGGCAGTAAGGGGAAGATGGGCAGAATATTTTAGGGAGTTGCTAAATGTGAAGGAGGATAGGGAGGGAAAGATAGTTGCAGTGGGAAATGCTAAGAAAATGAGAGTGATAAGTGAGGAAAATGGAGGAGAAATAAGGAAGGATGAAGTGAAGGCAGTTGTTAAAATGATGAAAGCAGGTAAGGCACCTGGTGTGGATGGATGCCATGCAGAATGTCTAAAAAAAGGAGGTACAGTGATGGTGGACTGGTTGGTGAGGTTATTTAATGTTTGCTGGAGAAAGGGTAGAGTGCCGGAGAACTGAAGGAGTGCCTGAATAGTTCCACTTTACAAGGGAAAAGGGGACAAGTGTGAATGTAGTAGTTTCAGAGGGATTAGCTTGTTAAGTGTAGTTGGGAAGGCTTATGGGAGGATCTTGATTGAGAGGATTAGGAGAGGAACAGAGGGAGTAATTGGTGAGGAACAGTGTGGATATAGGACGGGTAGAGGTTGTGTAGATCAGATCTTTGTGGTAAGACAAATATGTGAGAAAGCTATAGGAAAGGGGAAGGATGTTTTTTGGGCATTTATGGATCTGGAAAAGGCTTACGATAGGGTAGACAGAAAGGCACTGTGGGAGGTTATGCAGATATATGGGATAGGAGAAAAGCTTCTAGGAGCTGTCAAGAGTTTTTATG
Source organism: Oratosquilla oratoria (assembly GCF_046742065.1). Taxonomy (NCBI): domain Eukaryota; kingdom Metazoa; phylum Arthropoda; class Malacostraca; order Stomatopoda; family Squillidae; genus Oratosquilla; species Oratosquilla oratoria. Next base: position 1,585,305 of record NW_027467716.1, read on the forward strand.
AGAGTAGTAGAGCTTGTGTCAGAATTAGAAGTGGAGAGAGTGAGTGGTTCGAGGTAAAGGTGGGACTTGGTCAAGGATGCATTATGTCTCCCTGGTTGTTCAACTTATACATGGATGGGGTAGTGCGAGAGGTAAATTCAAGGGTAGTGGGTCAGGGATTGGAGATGGTTAAAGAAAATGGAGAAAAGTGGGAGGTGAGCCAGCTGTTGTTTGCTGATGACATTGCACTTGTGGCAGGATCGGAGAAGGGACTGAGGAAGTTGGTGACAGAGGTTTGGAGAGTATGTGATAGAAGAAAGCTAAAGATAAATGTGGGTAAAAGTAAGGTGATGAGATGTACAAGGGGTGAAAGTGGCAGTAGACTGGAAGTGAGCATTAAGGGGGAGCGACTGGAGGAAGTGGATAGTTTTAGATACTTGGGTGCAAATGTGGCAGGAAAAGGTGGAGTGAAGGTGGAGGTAGAATGTAGATTGAGAGAAGCATGTAAATGCCTTGGTGGATTGAAGAGTGTAATGAGAAATAGACATTTGGGAATGGATGCTAAGAGGAGATTGTATTTACCTAGTTGTAATATACCTGGAAGGGAGCTATGCTCCTGGTGACCCATCTTTGTATCTCTCCGCATCAAGTTTTATCTTAAAATCTTTTAAAATTTTTGCACATACTGTTTTGTTGTCTAATTTGTTCCATGTATTAATCACTCTGTGTGGGAAACTGTTCCTTTTCAAGTTTTTTCTATAACTATCTTTTTTCAGTTTTTTTCGTGTCCTCTCGTTTTACCGTTGTCCCACACTAACAGGTCATTTCTGTCTAAAACTTCCATTCCTTTCATTATTCTGTAGATAGTCAGCAAATCTCCTCTTTCTCTTCTTTGTTCCAGAGTTGATAGGTTCAGTTTGGATAGTCTTTGCTCATATGTTAGTTCGGCGAGAGTCCGTGCTAGTTTGGTTGTCGCTCTTTGTAATCTTTCTAGTTTCTTAATATTCTTTTTGGTATTGGGTGTCCATAGTGATGCTGGGTACTCAAGTATTGGTCTTATTAGTGTAGTTAGTATTTTCTTTATCATTTCTTCATCCATATAAGTAAATGCCACTTTGATTGACCTCAATAAATTTTAGGTTTCTCCGAATATTTTATTTATATGATCAGGTTTCATGTCCTTTCCAATCATCACTCCAAGATCTTTTTCAGAGTTTTCTTTTTTCTTTTTTCTTCTCCAATTCTTTAATCTTTTGATATTCTGTTTTTACTCTTTCCAGATTCCATTATACTGCATTTCTTTATATTAAATTTCACTTCCCACTTTTGAGTCCAATTCCATATCGTGTCCAGATCTTGTTGCAATGAGTTGCAGTCCTCTTCCGTTTTTACCTTCTTAAGTAATTTTGCATCATCTGCAAAAAAAAATTCATATAGCACTCCATGCCTTCATTCATGTCATTGATGTATACGGTGAACATGATCGGGAGTGATTGTGCCAATAGCACTGTATGGGGCAGAAACATGGAACATAAGAGAGGAAGAGAGAAGGAGTTTGAATGTGTTTGAGATGAGGTGTCTGAGAAGTATGATGGGGGTTACTAGGCTAGATAGAGTGAGAAATGAGGAGGTGAGGAGAAGAGGGGGGGTGGAAAGAGAGTTTGGAAATAGGGTTGATGAAAGAGCATTAGGATGGTTTGGACACATGGAAAGAATGAATGAAGAAAGACTAGTAAAAGAGGTATGGAAGGCAGATGTGGAGGGAGTGAACATGAGGGGACGTCCTAGGATGAGGTGGATGGATGGGGTGAAGGGTGCTTTGGGGAAGAGGGGAATGTCTGTTGAGGAAGGACGGGAGAGGATGGAAGACGGGTGAATGGAGAATGGTTGTATATGGATGATGTTGTGATAAATGAGGTGGAATGGGTGGGGGGATGGGGGATGAGGTAGTATGTGTGAGCAAAATTTAATGCAGCCCAAAGGCATTTCTCCCTGTCTTCTCCTTTTATGCATTGGGGGGACGGAGAGGGGGGGTCGCTGATTTAATGAAGCGGCCTTGCTGTGGATGTGCTGTGTCTGGTGACACTGCTTCTGACCCAGGGCAGTGGACAAGGTGCAGGGATGACCCGTCATCCAGGAGGTGCTAAGATAAGAGGGAGGGTGGAGGGGTGTGGAGTGTATTCAGGGATGGAATGGGTGGAAATGATTTTATGCCTTTTCCTTTTTGGCTACCCCCCTTGTAAGGGGGAAAAAGCCTTGGTATATGTATGTATCCGACCTAGATATGGACCAAAAGGTCTCCTGTCGGCATGCTCCGCCTTTGTAATCCTTTGTATGTATGTACTAGTGGAGGAGGAATGGGGATGGTACAAGGAGGGAGTTGCATGGCATGCAAAAACTGTGTGTGGAACAAGGAGGATGGGAGGAAATAGAAGAAAGGGTAGTGAGTGGTGGGATGAGGATGCAAAGAAGGTTCTAGAAGAGAAGTGAGCTTTCACAGATTGGTTACAAAATAGGACAAGGGTATCATATGAGAGGTACAAAGAAAAGGAAAGAGAAGTAAAGCATAAGATAAAAGAGGCAAAGAGGAGAGCAGATGTGAAATGGGGTAAGAGTATGAGAGAAAATTTTGAAAGTAATAAAAAAATATTTTGGAAATAAAGAGAAAGAAGAGGTGAATCAAGTGAGAAAGGGTGAAGGGTGCAGATGGAGAGTATGGTGTAGGAGATTGCAGTAAGCAGAAGATTGGCAGAGTAGTTAAGGGAGTTACTAAATGTGAAGGAGGATGGGGAGAGAGGGGTGGTTGCAGTGGAAAGCACTAAGAAAATGAGTGATGAGTAAAGAACATAGAGGAGAAATGGGGAGGCATGGGGTGTGGGTGGTTGTTTACCTAGCTGTATTATATGGAAAGGGAGCTATACCCATAGTGACCTGCCATTGTATCTTTCAGCATCAAATTTATTTTTAAATTCTTGAATAGTATTTGCACACACTGCCTTATCTAATTTATTCCAGATATCCACCACTCTGTGTGGGAAGCTATTCTTTTTCAGATATTATCCATAACTATCCTTTTTGAGTTTCTTTTCATGTCCTTTTGTTTTTCTCTTGTCCCACTTTAATAAATCTAAAGGACTTCCATTCCTTTCATGATTCTATAAATAGTTGCTACAGTAGATATCCTCTTTCTCTTCTTTGTTCCAGAGTTGGTAGTTCCAATTTGGACAATCTTGGATCATATGTCAATTTGGAGAGTGTTGGTGCCATCTTTGTCGATGCTCCGGGGTATTGGCTGCATGTTATTGTGGCAAAGTAGCATGCAGTTGATACTTTAGGGTCTATATGGGGCGCCCCTACGGACCAGAGCCACACATCAATTTGTCTGTGTTAGAGGAAGTCTATTCATAGAAAAATGATGACACTTATTATACTGTGACTGTCCCTCCATTAGGCTGTCCCCCCACCCTTTGTTACTGTCCTATACCATTTCTCTGAATATTCATTTCCTTTTTTCACCTACCCTGTGGTGGGGAAAAAGAATGCTGCCACCAAGTCTTCACACTTGAGTTGTATGAGGAGACAAAAACGGGATGGGGATAGGACTAGGAATCCTGCTACCTGTAGCCCCAAAGGGGACATCCTTAGAAAAAAGTAAAGGCATAAGAGGGTCTAGGAGTTTTCTAACCAGTGCCCTAAGGTTTGGATCTTATAATGTGCGTGAATGTGGTACAAATGAGAGTACAAGGGAAGAGATAGGTAGTATGTTTGTGTGAAGAAAGATGGATGTGTTGGCATTGAGTGAAACTAAGTTGAAAGGGAGGGGTGAGTGTGAGTTTGGGAAGGTAGTTGGGAGGTTCTCAGGAGTGAAGAGATGGACGAGGGAGAGAAGGGGTGGCTATACTAATAAGTGAAGAAATAGGTAAGCGTGTAGTGGAGTGGAAGGAGGATTCATCAAGATTAATGTGGATGGAGGTGAAGCTGGGAAGGGATATGTGGGTTTTTGTAAGTGCGTCTGGGGCTGGTAGTGAGAAAAGTGTAGAGGAAAGGGAGGCATTTTGAATGAATTTAAATGAGTGCATAGAGGGATTGGGGAGAAATGTTAATATAGCAGTATTGGGAGACCTTAATGCTAGAGTAGGAAATAAACCAATAGATGGAGTGATTGGGAAGTATGTAGTTCCAGGAAAAAATCATAGTGGAGAGTTGATGGTGGAGATGTGTCTCAAAAGAGAGTTGATGATAGCAAATACAGTGTTTAGTAAGAAAGTTGAGCATAAGTACACATGGTAGAGGGTGGTGGATGGAAAGGTGGTAGAGAATTAATGGATTATATAGTGGTAACCAGGAGTATAGTAGGAAGAGTTAAGGATGTACATGTTCTAAGGGGAGAGAGTAGGGGAACATCAGATCATTTTTTTGGATGGAAGGTAAGTTGAGAGTGGAGAATAGGTGGAGAAAGAGGAAAAGGGCAGAGGGTAGGGAGGTATTTAGAGTGAACTGCTTAAATGAGAAAGAAAAGGAGAAGGAGTAGTAGAGGAAGCTGAGAGAGGAGTGGGAGGGAGTAAAGGAGAGAGTAGAACTAGCAGTGGAGGAAGAATGGGGATGGTTCAAGGAGGGAGTCATAAGGTGTGCAAAGATGGTGTGTGGAACAAGGAGGGCGGGAGGAAATAGAAGGATGGGTAGTGAGTGGTGGGATGAGAAAGCAAAGAAGGGTGTAGAAGAGAAGAAGCAGGCTTTCATAGATTGATTATAAATTAGGACGAGGGAATCATATGAAAGGTACAAAGTAAAGAGAAGAGAAGTAAAGCTAAGAGGCAAAGAGGAGAGCAGACGTGAAATGGGGTAAGCGTATGACAGAAAATTTTGAAAGTAATAAAAAAATGTTTTGGAAAAAAATTAAGTGAGGAAGAGGAGGCGAATCAAGTAGAGAAGAAAAGGTAAAAGGTGCAGATGGAGAGATGATAATGGAAGAGAAGGCATTAAGGGGAAGATGGGCAGAATATTTTAGGGAGTTGCTAAATGTGAAGGAGGATAGGGAGGGAAAGATAGTTGCAGTGGGAAGTGCTAAGAAAATGACCGTGATGAGTGAGGATAATGGAGGAGAAATAAGGAAGGATGAAATGAAGGCAGTTGTTAAAATGATGAAAGCAGGTAAGGCACCTGGTGTGGATGGATGCCATGCAGAATGTCTAAAAAAAGGAGGTACAGTGATGGTGGACTGGTTGGTGAGGTTATTTAATGTTTGCTGGAGGGTAGAGTGCCGGAGGACTAGAGAAGTGCCTGTATAGTTCATTTTACAAGGGAAAAGGGGACAAGTGTGATAGTAGTTTCAGAGGGATTAGCTTGTTAAGTGTAGTTGGGAAGGCTTATGGGAGGATCTTGATTGAGAGGATTAGGAGAGGAACAGAGGGAGTAATTGGTGAGGAACAATGTGGATTTAGGACGGGTAGAGGTTGTGTAGATCAGATTTTCGTGGTAAGACAGATATGTGAGAAAGCTATAGGAAAGGGGAAGGATGTTTTTTGGGCTTTTATGGATCTGGAAAAGGCTTACGATAGGGTAGACAGAAAGGCACTGTGGGAGGTTATGCAGATTTATGGGATAGGAGGAAAGCTTTTGGGAGCTGTCAAGAGTTTTTATGAGAGTAGTAGAGCTTGTGTCAGGATTAGAAATGGAGAGAGTGAGTGGTTCTAGGTGAAGGTGGGACTTCGTCAGGGATGCGTTATGTCTCCCTGGCTGTTCAACTTATACATGGATGGGGTAGTGCGAGAGGTAAATGCAATGGTGGTGGGATAGGGATTGGAGATGGTTAAAGAAAATGGAGAAAAGTGGGAGGTGAGCCGGCTGTTGTTTGCTGACGACACTGCACTCGTGGCAGGATCAGAGGATAAATGTGGGTAAAAGTAAGGTGATGAGATGTACAAGGGGTGAAAGTGGCAGCAGACTGGAAGTGAGCATTAAGGGAGAGCAACTGGAGGAAGTGGATAGTTTTAGATACATGGATGCAAATATGGTAGGAAAAGGTGGAGTGGAGGTAGAATGTAGATTGAGAGAAGCAAGTAAATGCCTTGGTGGATTAAAAAGTTTAATGAGGAATAGACATCTGGGAATGGATGCTAAGAGGAGACTGTATGAAGGAGTGATTGTGCCAACAGCACTGTATGAAGCAGAAACGTGGAACATAAGAGAGGAAGAGAGAAGGAGTTTGAGTGTGTTTGAGATGAGGTGTCTGAGAAGTATGATAGGGGTTACTAGGCTAAATAGAGTGAGAAATGAGGAGGTGAGTAGGAGAATAGGGGTGGAAAGGGAGTTGGGAGATAGGGTTGATGAAAGAGTATTAGGATGGTTTGGACACATGGAAAGAATGAATGAAGAAAGACTAGTAAAAGAGGTATGGAAGGCAGATGCGGAGGGAGTGAACATGAGGGGACGTCCTAGGACTAGATGGATGGATGGGGTGAAGGATGCTTTGGGGAAGAGGGGAATGTCTTTTGAGGAAGGACGGGAGAGGAGAATGGAGAATGAATGGAGAATGGAGGGTGAATGGAGAATGGTTGTATATGGATGATGTTGTGATGCATGAGGTGGAATGGGCGGGGGGATGGGGGGTGAGGTAGTATGTGTGAGCAAAATTTGACACAGCCCGAAGGGATTTCTCCCTGTCTTCTCCTTTTATGCATTGGGGGGACGGAGAGGGGGGGTCGCCGATTTAATGAAGCAGCCTTGCTTTGGATATGATGTGAATTGCAACACTGCCTCTGACCCAGGGCAGTGGACAAGGTGCAGGGATGACCCGTCATCTAGGAGGTGCTAAGATTAGAGGGAGTGTAAAGGGGAGTGGAATGTATTTAGGGATGAAATGGGTGGGAATGATTTTATGCCTTTTCTTTTTGGCTACCCCCCTTGTAAGGGGGAAAAAGCCTTGGTATATGTATGTATGTATCAACAATTCGATTAAGGTAGAGGACTGTACAGAATCTATTTGGGTAGAGATTATAGGCAAGAATAAGAAAGTTATTATTGGCGTCTTTTATGGGCCTAACCTCAGCATTGAGCAGACTGACCCCCTGATTCATGAAATTTGCAGAGCATCCTAGTACAAAAATATTGTGATCATAGGAGACTGATTATAGAAAAATTGACTGGGAAACTTTTAGTAGATCAGGAAACGAAACTATTCTTATATGTGGTGTAGGATAATTTCCTAAAACAAATAATTACTGATCCTATGAGGGGAGAAAATACTCTGGACTTACTTTTAACTAATAATGAGCACCTAATGAGTAACATAAAAGTGGGAGATAGTCTAGGGCTCTAGGCTCTAGAGATCATCAAGAAATAAGATTTAACCCCTTCCATACGGTGCCGCACACGTAGGCGTCATGGACTTAGATCTCGGTGGCAGCAGCCAATGCCAGCCGTACGACGTGTCGTAATAATACTCGCATCATAAAATATAGTCACCGTTTATATCGATCGTTCTCTCTTCACCCGTGATTTTTGATAACCATAGAAAATGCGATTACAAAAGAATTAGAAAGAATGTCATTATGGAGGGGCGACTACAATAAATATAATCAAGACGCCGATATGGCAGCCTCGCGAATACACTCGCTCCCCATGACGCCTACGTGTGCGGCACCATATGGAAGGGGTTAATATTATTTGGGAAGAATTAAAGAGCACGAACAATGTCCAAGTACCAGACTTCAGGAGAGCAAACTTTGACAGTATAAAAACCTATTTGAAATTGAATATGAAATGTCATACAGGCGTTACGGACGTTTCGGACATTATCGGCACGGTTAGGTCTCGGTACATGACCAGGGGTCGGGTCACGGAGGGTAATATGCATACCTTGGGTCAGGTCACTTGGGGGCCGGGGCTCAACAGACATGTCAGCAATTTGGATGAAATGTATTGCAATCTAAATTATTTAATTATTACTGCACAAAATACATTTATCCCCCTGAAGTCAATACAGAAAAATAGTAATACTCCCAAATGGATGGTTGACAGATTGAAACATGAGATTGGAATGAAAAGAGGACTTTATATAAAAATAAAAAATGGGGAAATGCATCTTGGATCAAGATATAACGAAATGGCAGTGTGGGTTAAAAAGAATACACATACAGCAAAACGTAATTATGAAATTAAGGTTGCCAGTCAAGCAAGATCCAACCCAAAGGGTTTCTTTCATCTCTATAGAACAAAAAATAAAGAAAGAATAGGACCAATTAAAAATTATGAAAATGTCATGACAGAATTGGAGGAAAAAATGAGTGAGGAGTTTAACAAATATTTGCTCTCAGTGTTTACTAATGAGAGGTTAGATAAAGTACCTGACTGCGATCCGATTTTCAGTAGGGATGAAGAAAGTAGTCTATCTAATATCAGCATTAGTAAAGTAGAAGTAGTCAAGCAGATTGAAAGGCTTAAAGCCACAAAATCCCTGGGTCCAGACGAAATTTTTCCGAGAATGCTTAAGGAGTGTAAATTTTGAAATCTGCGACCAGTTAACTAAAAAAAGTAGGTACACTGATGGTGGACTGGCTGGTGAGGTTATTTAATGTCTGCTGGAAAGAGGGTAGAGTGCCAGAGGACTGGAGGAGTGCCTGTATAGTTCCACTTTACAAGGGAAAAGGGGACAAGTGTGAATGTAGTAGTTTCAGAGGGATTAGCTTGTTAAGTGTAGTTGGGAAGGCTTATGGGAGGATCTTGATTGAGAGGATTAGGAGGAACAGAGGAAGTAATTGGTGAGGAACAGTGTGGATTTAGGACGGGTAGAGGTTGTGCAGATCAGATTTTTGTGGTAAGAGATATGTGAGAAAGCTATAGGAAAGGGGAAGGATGTTTTTTGGGCTTTTATGGATCTGGAAAAGGCTTACAACAGGGTAGACAGAAAGGCACTGTGGGAGGTTTTGCGGATATACGGGATAGGAGGAAAGCTTCTGGGAGCTGTCAAGAGTTTTTATGAGAGTAGTAGAGCTTGTGTCAGAATTAGAAATGGAGAGAGTGAGTGGTTCTAGGTAAAGGTGGGACTTCATCAGGGATGCGTTATGTCGCCCTGGCTGTTCAACTTATACATGGATGGGGTGGTGCGAGAGGTAAATGCAAGGGTAGTGGGTCAGGGATTGGAGATGGTTAATGAAAATGGAGAAAAGTGGGAGGTGAGCCAGCTGTTGTTTGCTGACGACACTGCACTTGTGGCAGGATCGGAGGAGGGACTGAGGAAGTTGGTGACAGAGTTTTGGAGAGTGTGTGATAGAAGAAAGCTGAAGATAAATGTGGGTAAGTGGTAAGGTGATGAGATGTACAAGGGGTGAAAGTGGCAGTAGACTGGAAGTGAGCATTAAGGGAGAGCGACTGGAGGAAGTAGATAGTTGTAGATACTTGGGTGCAAATGTGGCAGGAAAAGGTAGAGTGTAGGTGGAGGTAGAATGTAGATTGAGAGAAGCGAGTAAATGCCTTGGTGGATTAAAGAGTGTAATGAGGAATAGACATTTGGGAATGGATGCTGAGACTGTATGAAGGAGTGATTGTGCCAACAGTACTGTATGGGGCAGAAACATGGAACATAAGAGAGGAAGAGAGAAGGAGTTTGAATGTGTTTGAGATGAGGTGTCTGAGAAGTATGATGGGGGTTACTAGGCTGGATAGAGAGAGAAATGAGGAGGTGAGGAGGAGAACAGGGGTGGAAATGGAGTTTGGAGATAGGGTTGATGAAAGAGTATTAGGATGGTTTGGACACATGGAAAGAATGAGTGAAGAAAGACTAGTAAAAGAGGTATGGAAGGCAGATGTGGAGGGAGTGAACATGAGGGGACGTCCTAGGATGAGATGGATGGATGGGGTGAAGGGGGCTTTGGGGAAGAGGGGAATGTCTGTTGAGGAAGGACAAGAGAACAGAAGACAGGGGTGAATGGAGAATGGTTGTATATGGATGATGTTGTGATGCATGAGGTGGAATGGGTGGGGATGGGGGATGAGGTAGTGTGTGTGAGCAAAATTTGACACAGTCCGAAGGGATTTCTCCCCGTCCTCTCCTTTTATGCATGGGGGGATGGAGAGGGGGGGGGTGTCGCCGATTTAATGAAGCAGCCTTGCTGTGGATGTGCTGCGTCTTGTGACACTGCTTCTGACCCAGGGCAGTGGACAAGGTGCAGGGATGACCCGTCATCCAGGAGGCTCTAAGATAAGAGGGAGGGTGGAGGGGTGTGGAGTGTATGTAGGGATGGAATGGTTGGGAGTGATGTTATGCCTTTTCCTTTTTGGCTACTTTCCTTGAAAGGGGGAAAAAGCCTTAGTATATGTATGTATGTTAACTAAAATATTTAATGAATCGGCACAAACACGCAAACACCTCTGTCGTCGTCATCGTCGCGTGACCAAGAAGAAGAGGATTTACGACGATAAAGGAAACCTGGTTTGTATTGTAGGGGTGGGGAGTGATCGTGAGTGTCCGAAATTATATCTCTGCAGTGCTAGTCAATTGTATTAACATGGAATTAGCAAAAATGAATGAAAATAACGACTCGAAAGCCAGTCACGAACCAGAGCCATCTGGCGTCAGTCAATCGAACCGCGACGTAAACAAACCTTGTACTAACACGTGGGATGGAAAAGATTTTCCAGGATTTAAGTATGAAAGCAGGAACTTAAGTCGATTATTAGAGATAGAGAGAGATATGAGCAAAAATAGGATTCGGTGGGAAAATGAAATTATGGACTTAAGGAAAGATATCATAGGATTAATAGACTGCTTAGCACAGGCGAATCACGAAATTTCTGACCTAAGAAAAACCAACTTGGATCTTACAAACGAGATTAAAGAAATGAAAAGGGATTTAAATGAGTTGAAGAATGATAACGAAAAGAAGAAGAAAACTAATGAAAATAACAGCAGCGAAAATTTAAAGATAGTAGTGAACAATAAATTACAAGAATTGACACAAAAGATCGAAGAGAACCTAGGTGAGGAAAGTATTCAGAAAATTAAGTGGAAGGAAAACATCAAAAACAAGGAAATTGCTTTTAAAGAAATAGTCAAGCAGCAAATGCAGGATAATGCAAAAGACACAATTATCCAAGTGATTAACGAAAAAGCTAACTGGGTCAGGGATACAGTAGATAGGAAAAAATGTATTGTGGTATATGGACTAAAAGAAAAACAGGGATTGGCGAGGTACATGAGAGAAAAAGAGACTGCAGTAGAAATCCTAAATGAAATTCAGGGAGGAGAAAGAGATGCAAGCACAGACCTGGAAGAGACGTATAGAATCGGTCGCTATTCTAAGAATAGAAATCGACCTCTAAAGATAAAATTAAGGTCACAGATGGTAGTAGAAGACATATTTGAAAAAGTAGGCAACTTGGCAAAGAGTGAAAAATACAATAAGATATGGATAAAAAGAGAAATGAGTACTAAGGAATTAGAAAAAGAAAAGTCACTAAGAGAAGAAGCAAAGGAAAAAAACTTGATGAGAACGGAGACAGAATGCAAAGAATTCCATTGGAGAGTAATCGACATGAGATTGAGACAATGGCACATCAAAACGAAAAAACCAAGGACAGAAAAAATAATGGAGAAGGAAGAAAACTAAAAGTGGCCTATACTAACATTGATGGATTAATTTCAGGTCTGAACGAACTCAATGATTATCTGTTAGAAGAAAAACCAGACATAATGGGAATTATAGAGACTAAACTAAGAGGTGAAATACCATCCATTGTTATAGGACAAGGCCTATATAATTACTGGATAAAAAACAGGGATAAGAAACAGGGAGGGGGAATCATGTTCTTGGCCAAGAAAGACCTAAACGTGACAAAAATTGCAGAGGGCAAAGGTAATGTTGAACTGATCATGATAAAAGTCAAAGGCAAGAATATGAAAAGTAGAAAGTTTGTGGTGACCTATGTACCCCCAAAAACGAATGCTTGGAAAGAGAACGAACATACAAAAATGCTAAAAGATACAAGAAAATCACTAAATGAGATACTAATGGGTAAGGGTAACCTGGTAATTATGGGGGACTTCAATTGCAAAGAAATTTGTTGGGACAACATGACAGTGCGAGGAGGAGATGACTTGTGGGGCAACGTACTGCTAGACATGACCATGGAGTACACAATGACCCAATGGGTCAATAAAAACACAAGGTACAGAAACAATGAAGAGCCATCAAATCTAGATTTAATATTTACAACAGAACCTGAAATAGTGGACAAAGTCCAGTACAAGACACCAATTGGAAAGAGTGACCATGTACTCATCGAAACTGTACTAAAGGAAGAAATAGACATGGAGAGGAACAAAAAGCATAGGAAAGGAAGATTGATGTACAACAAAACAGACTTTGCAAAACTAAAGACATTCTTCCAGAATGCAAACTGGGAAAAACTCTATATGGAAGAGACAACAGTGGAAGAGAAATGGAATATATTGATGGATAATTACAATGAAGGGGTAAATAGGCATGTACCAAGACAAAAGTGAGAGAGAGAGTACATTAAATGTTGGTTCAACAAAAGATGCAGTGAAGCAAAAGACAGAAGGGACAAAGCTTGGAAAAAGTGGAGAAAAGACAAAAAACAAAGCAAATGGCAAATTTACATAAACTATAGAAATGAGTATGTTAACGTGAGAAGAGAGAAAAAAAGGAACCATGAGAAGGATATTATAGATAAATGCAAAGATCAACCCAAGCTATTCTATCGGTATGTGAATGGTAAACTTAAAACCAAACAGGAAATGGTGAAACTACGCCAAGGAAATATAGAATACACAGAAGAATTAGAGATGGCCGAAGTCACCAGAGAGAAAATACAAAATTGGGACATAGATAATAACAAGCAATCTCCCCACATGAGTGAGTTCACAATATCACAAAAAGAAATATCAGAACATCTATCGAAACTGGACGTCAGAAAATCACATGGCCCGGATGGTATTTTAAATTGGATTCTAAAGGAATGCAAAGAAGAACTAACAGACAAAATACACATCATAATAAATAGCTCACTCAAAGAAGGAAAGATACCTAATGACTGGAAAAATGCTAACATTGTACCAATATATAAAGGAGGAAACAAGGAAGAACCCACCAACTATAGGCCAGTACCACTAACAAGCACTATAGCCAAAATTTGTGAGAAAATCATCAAGAATAGATGGGTAAAACATCTGGAAGACAACAACATATTAAACCCAAGACAATTCGGGTTCAGACAAGGAAGATCATGCACCACAAACTTAATATGCTTCTACTCAAGGCTAATAGATATAGTGCAAGAAAGAAATGGATGGGCTGATTGTGCATTCCTAGACTTTCAAAAAGCCTTTGACAAAGTACCACACAGAAAATTACTAAAAAACTGGAACACATAGGAGGAATACAAGGGAACCTACTAAAATGGATGGAGGACTTCCTGACTGGTAGAAAGATGAGAGTAGTGCTCAAAGAAAAATATTCAGATTGGAAAGAGGTGATCAGTGGAGTACCGCAAGGATCTGTGCAGGCACCAATAATGTTTGCTATCTATATGAATGACATGGACGAAGACGTGAACTGTTACATGAGCTTCTTTGCTGACGACGCCAAACTGTTAAGGAAAGTAGAAACTGATAAGGACTGTGAAGCACTGCAAGAAGACCTGAATAGGGTATGGAACTGGAGTCAGAAATGGGAAGTGGACTTTAATACTAAGAAGTGTAGCATAATGGAGTTTGGAAAAAGCAAAAACAGAATATCAGGAAAATATACAATTGGAACCAAGGAAGTAAAGAAAGTAGGATCCGAAAAAGACTTGGGAGTAATTATCACAAACGACTTGTCCTATGATAAACAGATTAACAAAATTGTCGGGGAGACTTACAACTTGCTAAGATCAATAAAAGTGGCATTTGCATACTTGGACGAAGACATGATAAAAAAAAATATTGGTTACATTGATAAGGCCTAGACTAGAGTATGCAGCGACATTGTGGTCCCCCAGTACCAAAAAGAATACTGTATAAAGAAAATAGAAAAAATCCATGGGTGCAATATACATACATACATATACCAAGGCTTTTTCCCCCTTACTAGGGAGGTAGCCAAAAAGGAAAAGGCATAAAATCATTCCCACCCATTCCATCCCTGAAAACACTCCACACCCCTCCACCCTATCTCCCATCTTAGACACCTCCTAGATGACGGGTCATCCCTGCACCTTGTCCACTGCCCTGGGTCAGAAGCAGTATCGCAAAACACAGCACATCCACAGCAAGCCCGCTTCATTAAATCGGCGACCCCCCCTCTCCGACCCCCATATAAAGGAGAGGACGGGGAGAAATCCCTTCAGGCTGCGTCAAAATTTTGCTCACACACACTACCTCACCCCCCCATCCCCCCGTCCATTCCACCTCATGCATCACAACATCTTCCATATACAACCATTCTCCATTCACCCCTGTCTTCTGTCCTCTCCCGTCCTTCCTCAACAGACATTCCCCTCTTCCCCAAAGCCCCCTTCACCCCATCCATCCATCTCATCCTAGGACGTCCCCTCATGTTCACTCCCTCCACATCTGCCTTCCATACCTCTTTTATTAGTCTTTCTTCACTCATTCTTTCCATGTGCCCAAACCATCCTAATACTCATTCATCAACCCTATCTCCCAACTCCCTTTCCACCCCTGTTCTCCTCCTCACCTCCTCATTTCTCCCTCTATCTAGCCTAGTAACCCCCATCATACTTCTCAGACACTTCATCTCAAACACATTCAAACTCCTTCTCTCTTCCTCTCTTATGTTCCATGTTTCTGCTCCATACAGTGCTGTTGGCACTATCACTCCTTCATACAGTCCCCTCTTAGCATCCATTCCCAAATTTCTATTCCTCATTACACTCTTTAATCCACCAAGGCATTTACTCGCTTCTCTCAATCTACATTCTACCTCCACCTTCACTCCACCTTTTCCTGCCACATTTGTACCCAAGTATCTAAAACTATCCACTTCCTCCAGTTGCTCTCCCTTAATGCTCACTTCCAGTCTGCTGCCACTTTCACCCCTTGTACATCTCATCACCTTACTTTTACCCACATTTATCTTCAGCTTTCTTCTATCACGCACTCTCCCAAACTCTGTCACCAGCTTCCTCAATCCTTCCTCCGATCCTGCCACAAGCGCAGTGTCGTCCGCAAACAACAGCTGGCTCACCTCCCACTTTTCTCCATATGGGCGCAATATAGCAATAGAAAATTAAGTACAGTATTAATTTTGTAAATTAAAATGTATTAACGTAATATGCAATTTTGTAGGTGGAAATGAAAATAAAAATACCTTGCTACAAGCAAATATGCTAATGAACGAAGTCGGTAGCATAGGATCGGGACACCATCTTGTCGTCTGTCAATTGACGGCCTCGGTACTTCCGACAGTACCTCGGCAGGTACATTTTCTTGAAGGAATGTTATGGAGCGGAGATACATGCATTCCTTCAAGCTGCAAGAACTTTGTATACCCCACAAGCTGAGAGAGTGGTTGAAAAGCCCGCCAACGTCTCTCACGACAATGACAACGAGGACGAGCCGGATGACATTTAATTTGCAGGTAATGATTTATTAAACACAGGTTAGGTTAGGTTAGACGAATTTATCATCCTTTCATTTCTTCGACGTCGGCATCTATCATAACAAACATGGCGTAGCATTCGTCCGACATGACTTTGTTACTTACGAAATCTGTTTTAGCACCTTTTTTGTTTTTAATTTCCACCCACAAAATTGCATATTACGTTGATGCATTATAATTTACAAAATTGATAATTAATTTTCTATTGCTATATTGCGTCCATGGTCGAAACTAAAAATTTACCATCATTTGTAATAAATCTTGTGTTTTTAAGTGAATAGAGAATTCCAGGAATAAAACTGCTAATGTTAGTTTTACTCCTCACAATTCCTGTAATGTGTTTATGTTGTTTTTTAGGGGTATTGGCAGGGCAGACCGTCCATGGAGGTGGTCTGATTTCACTGACCAAAATAAAAAAATATATCATTTATTTTTGTAATTGTGCTAAATCCCAACCGATTTATCTCGTTCAACAACGAAAATGTTTAGTTCTGAATGCACTCACATATGCATGATTATCCGATGACGAGACCAGGTGCGCCTTATTGTCAGGCGCGCCTTATGTAAGGACAGGGAATAGCAATTTACGGGTACGCCTTATGGTACAAAGCGCCTTATGGTCTGAAAAATATGGTACTGTTTAATCTTCCTCATTGTTTGCACTATCATCCTCATCACTCTGAGCAGAGCAGTCAACACAAATGTGCATAGCATGTTCCAAGCAGATGGGTTTGAAACACTTCTGGCAGCAATTTCTTGTCTTGCGATCTTTTGACCTTGGGCACAATGAGCATCTTTGAATGGATTCTTCATGATGACGTTTTGGAGGCAATTCTTTTGATGCCGAGATATGATGAATCTTCCTTTTCAAGTCTTTCATCAGATATGGGTTTGTCTTATGATGATGAATGTGGTCCTCCACCAACTTGAGTCCCAATTCCTTTAGAAACTTTTGGCACCTAATAGCTGTTTGAGAGTTGGCCATGAATATATTGTATGCATTTATTCCTGCAATATTGAGTATGGTGTAGAAAACTACAACTAGCAAACGCCGAGTATTTCTGGAAACATTGTAGATGGAACACAACTGATCCACAGTGTCTACCCCTCCTTTAGTACTGTTATAAAAGGTAATAATCTCTGGTTTCTTTTTTTTCTTTAGTGCTCTCATCAATTGCAGCTTCATGATGCATTGTGCTCAGTAAGACAACATTTTTACCTTTCTTGGGAACATATGAGGTCAGTGTAACATCCTTGTGGAAACCAAACAAACTTGTGTATTCAGTTCTACCTTTTGTGGCAACAGACTGAGGGGGAAGTTCTGGCTTATTCTTCCTCAGAGTGCCAACTAATGTTAATCTATAATTCTTCAAAAGATCAACTGCAAGTCTGTAACTGGTAAACCAATTATCCATTGTAATATTTCTTCCAGACCCATTTATATGAGACACCAACCATTTTACCCCTGCTGCTCCTGAATTATTGACTACAAAGGGGCCCTCTGCTTGTTTCCCCAAATAGACCTCTATACGTGACACATAGAAAGTTTTAGCATCTGCCTAAATAAATATTTTTATGCCATATTTGGCTGCCTTACTTGGCATGTACATCCTAAATGAACAGTTCCCTCTAAAGGCAGCCAACATTTCATATACTGTTGCATACTCTGAGACATTATAATTGGAGATACAATTATCCAAAAAAAAATTCAAAGAACTTTCTAAAGGGTGCAAACTTATCTTTTAGCCTTCTTTCAGCCCGAGTGTGTATGTCATCAAACCTCATAGACCTCAGCAAGAAACGAAATCGCTGCAAAGACATAGTTGTCGAAAAAAATTCAATTCCTGTACCATCGGTTGCCCAATCATCTTCAATATTCATTCGGTTAGCTCTAAAAACTCTTAACAGGTAAATCAGTCCTATTGCAGCTTTCATCTGCCTTTCATAAGTATGTTTCTCTTTTGACTTATCTTTATATTTTCCTTGCTTACTGTCAATGTATATATTAGTGCAAACAACTAATTCATTCAGAAGTTCTTGAGTGACGAACAAAGACCAGCAGTCTTTTACAGCATGTACATATTTTGCTGCTCCTTTTGGTCCTGGTGAACCCTGATATATGTTAAGTGCACGTGTACGCCGTTGATGACGTGGAGGAATTTCTTTCCAGAGTTTTATTTTTGCCAACAAACTGTTTTTCTGCATATCTGGTTGCTTGCTGCTCATCTTCATCATTACATTCATCTGCATCTTCGTCAGGTAAAATCTGCAACACATCATCTGGCTCAGCACTTCCCTCTTCATCGGCTATTTCTTCTTCATCTACTGTTTCTTCCTGAGCCACTCCGTCTTCTTCCTCTTCAGATTCCTCTTCATCTGGCTCTTCATCAAGAAATGATCCTGTGTCTTCTATATCTAGTTCTCTCTCAACCATTTCTCTCTGTTTTTCCATTTGTCTTTCATAGTCCATTGTGAATCTGTAATAAAAGAACATCATTTTCTTACTTTTTATATGTTGCTCAAAACCATAGACTAACAAAAAAATGTTTGAACAATTGACAGTAATATACAATTTTATGTGAGAAATTATCAACCTTTCAAATATATTGATAGATAAGTAAAATAAACAATAATAAGAATAATGTACCTCTCAGTAAATAATGCCATGAATGGTGTGGTGGGGTTTGCTATACCCCAGAGACAAATAACATATCCTTCCCGCAGATGTGCAAGGGACAAAATGTGTTTGATATGTGCTTAGCCTGAACATGGGGATTGTTCCTGCCCAACAGTTTGTATAAATTGTAAAGAAGAGCATGATGCCAGAAATAAGAACTGTATAATTTATAAGAAGGAACAGGAAATACTACTAAAAGCTCATGCAGTACATATAAGCGTAGGATATGCTAAAAGACTATTAAGTAATTCCAAAAGATACAGTAATGTTGTTAAAACAAATAGTAAAGTGGATCAGCCTACAGTAGAAGGCAATGGAAATAAAAATGCCAATATGAATGGTTTTGTTAACACTGAACCCAAGCCTCACTGTAAAAGTGTAACTATGAAACCTAATGGTCTTTCTTCTTCTCAAGGAGGAATTTCTAGTACTTCTGAAGCCTCCTGTGCAGAGGTTTCCTCACCCCTTGTTGAAAGGGTGTCCCATGCCCCATCTGAGGGGCACCTAAGGTTTCTATTGTAGAAACCTCACAGGCTTCTTCTAATGAAGCCTCCTCTCAGGCAATCTCTCTTCCAGACTTGGGGGATTCCCCAGTAGAGGGATTGCTGACTAGTGTGCCTCACTCGGTAGAGGTGCACAGAAGCAATGAGGATCAAGGAAATGCTGAACCCAAGCCTCAGTGTGAAAGAGTCACTACTAGACCAAATCGGTCTTCCCCACAAGTTGGAAATTGTAGTACTCGTCAACCCTACTCTGCGGAGGTTCTCCCATCCCCAGTTGAGGGAATGCCTCCTGCCCCATCTAGAGGGGCACCTAAAGTTCTCATTGCTGGGACCCCACAGGGTTCCTCTAATAAAGCCTCCTCTCAATCAGTCAAACTTCCAAACTCGAGGGGCTCCCCAATAAAGGGATCACAGACTGTTGTGCCTCACTCGGTCGAGGCACACAGAAGCGAAGCAATGGAGTCTGAAGCTGTGCACAGTAAAAGACTCCACAGTCCACCCTCATCTCCATCCTCTTCCCCAAATCGCGATAAACAATCTAAGAAAGAAACTAATAACCCAGACTCTACATCGTTGGTCGGACCATCGTCAGAGAGGAGGATGCCACCCACGAAAGCAAAGAAATTAGAAAAGAACCCACCTTGTAAACCCTCTCTCTCCCAGACTTCTCTTACCAGACCAGTAGACCCCAAAAAGAAAAAGAAAACAGTATGTGCATAATTCAATGGAATATGCAAGGTTTTAATTCTCATCGAGAGCAGGTTGGGATTCTCTTTAAAGAACATGATGTGTCTGCAAGAAACTATGCTTGGCAATTTATCCCCTAATGTTGGACTTAATTATAAATTTTACAGATCTCCTCCTATGATTGGGGGCCGTGCCCATGGAGGTACTGGTATCATTGTTAAGAAATGTGTAAACCACAGAAGTGTCCAGCTACATTCAGTGTTGCAGGCTTGTGCAGTACAAATCTTTACCACTAAATGGATCACTTTATGTTCTTTATATTTGGAACCTGAACTGGAAGATCGACTCGTAGATATATATAAGCACCCCCGTCAGTTTGAGTTAAATGACCTACAATCTTTGGTTGACCAGCTCCCTGAGCCTTTTATTCTAATGGGTGACTTTAACGCCAAGCATCCTCTATGGAGTGAATCAAGGTGTGACCCCTGGGGCAATATAATTGAAGAATTTATTGATAATAACGATGTCATTTTGATGAATGACTGTTCCAAAACTAGGTTTGATGTCTTTCACAACTCAAGTTCTGCTATAGACCTAACTATTTATTCATCATCC
Organism: Oratosquilla oratoria; assembly: GCF_046742065.1. NCBI lineage: Eukaryota > Metazoa > Arthropoda > Malacostraca > Stomatopoda > Squillidae > Oratosquilla > Oratosquilla oratoria. The sequence continues at coordinate 1,605,389 of NW_027467716.1, forward strand.
TTAAGATTAGACTACAGTTGGTCAGTAGATGAAGAATTACATGGTAGCGACCACTGGCCTATCCATATCAGATATTTAAAGAACACTCCCTCCTCTTGCTTACCTAAATGGAAGACAGGAGAGGCTAATTGGGAATTATTTAGGAGATCCACAGAGATTAATTATAAGACTAGTGATTTTGGTAGTAACTGTGATGCATATGACTACCTGGTAGACATGATACTCTCTGGTGCTTTCTCTTCCATTCCTAGGACAGCTGGTAAACCTCAACGCCCAGTAGTCCCCTGGTGGAGCGATGAATGTGCTATAAGCAGAAAAATTACAAGAACTTGCTATAAGAGATATCGGAGATACCCTTGTTTAGTCAATAAGATAGCATACAGAAGAGCTCGAGCAAAGCAGAAGAAAATCTTCAAGAAAGCAAGGAGGGAATCCTTCATTAAATATATTAGTGAATTGAAATATGACTCTTCCCCTACCTTAGTATGGAATAGGATTCGAAAATTACAAGGAAAGTTTACTCCATCTCCCTTACCCATTCTGAAGATAAATGACTGTTTTATATCAGATACAAGAGAAGTAGCAGAGGCTTTTGGAAGACATTATGCTGATATTTCAAACCCACTACATTATTCAGATAATTTCAGAAGAATTAGAGCCAAGACCACGATTATTCCTCCTACCAATACGAACTCGGAGGCATATAATCTTCTCTTCACCTTGGATGAAATGGATCATGCTTTATCTCTATCCTCCCCAACCTCTCTTGGAGAGGATAATATTCTTTATTCCATGGTTGGTCACTTATCCATATCGTCAAAGAAATTCCTTTTAAATGTGCTGAACAAATTTTGGTCTTCTGGATCTTCTCCTAAATCTTGGAAGACTTCAATCATCATAGGAATCTTAAAGGCAAGAAAAGACCCTCATGACCCACAAAGTTACAGACCTATTGCTCTCACAAGCTGCATTTGTAAGATCTATGAAAGAATGGTTAATACGCATTTAATTTGGTTTTTGGAATCTAAAAATCTGTTATCTAACAGACAGTTTGGATTTAGAAGAAATAAGTGCACTCTGGACCCCTTACTTTTTATCACTCGTGAGATTGAGAATGCCTTCGCAATTGAGAACTCGAGCATTGGTGTGTTTTTTGACTTGAAAAATGCCTACGATACTACCTGGCGGGGAGGCATTCTGAAGCAAGTTGCAGAGTGGGGTATCGGGGGTAATATGTTCAATTGTTTAAAGGACTTCTTATCTGACCGTTATCTAAAAGTCCGAGTGGGCTCTTCTTTCTCTTGTGCATATCTTCAAGAGGAAGGGATTCCCCAAGGAAGTGTTCTGAGTCCTACACTGTTCAGCATAGCCATTAATAGTTTATTAGAACAAGTTCCCACAGGAGTTCATGGATTGGCTTATGCTGATGACTTCGCTATTGTGTGCAGCAAATCGACAACATTAGAAACGGGCCAAAAGATTCAAGAGGTTATTAACTTAGCAACAGCATGGGCTAATTGCAGGGGCTTCAGATTCTCTGCTGAAAAAACCAAAGCCATAAGGTTTTCCAGACTAAGACGCAAGGAAGAAATACCAACACTATTCTTAGAGGGTGTCATATTACCGTATGAAGATGAAGTAAAATACTTGGGTCTGGTATTGGATAAAGGTTGACATTCACAAATCACATAAACGAGGTTGTATACACTGTCAAACAGCGACTTAATATACTAAAAGTAGTGTCTAGTTTCAACTGGGGAGCAGATCGTGTAACTTTAATAAAGCTTTACCAAACATTGTGCCTTAGCAAAATGGATTACGGATGTCAAATTTATGGATAGGCATGTAAAAGTTCACTGAAAAAGCTTGATATAGTCCACAATATGGCTTTACGGATCTGTTCGGGAGCCTATAGAACATCTCCAGTGGATAGCTTGTATGTACATACATACATATACCAAGGCTTTTTCCCCCTTCCAAGGGAGGTAGCCAAAAAGGGAAAGGCATAAAAACACTCCCACCCATTTCATCCCTAAATACACTCCACACCCCTCCCACCCTTCCTCTCATCTGAGCACCTCCTGGATGACGGGTCATCCCTGCACCCTGCCCACCGCCCTGGGTCAGAAGCAGTGTCGCAAGACACAGTACATCCACAGCGAGGCCGCTTCATTTAATCGGCGACCCCCCCTCTCCGTCCCCCTTTGCATATAAGGCGAGGACGGGGAGAAATCCCTTCGGGCTGCGTCAAAATTTACTCACACATACTACCCCACCCCCCACTTCCCCGCCCATTTCTCCTCATGCAGTCACAACATCATCCATATACAACCATTCTCCACTCACCTCTGTCTTCCGTCCTCTCCCTTCCTTCCTCAACAGACATTCCCCTCTTCCCCAAAGCCCCCTTCACCCCATCCATCCACCTCATCCTAGGACGTCCCCTCATGTTCACTCCCTCCACATCTGCCTTCCAAACCTCTTTTACTAGTCTTTCTTCACTCATTCTTTCCATGTGTCCAAGCCATCCTAATATTCTTTCATCAACCCTAGCTTGTATGTGGACGCAGGAATTCCTCCCCTGTATATTCGCAGGGAGGAATTAAGCCTTAGATATATATCTCGTGTCTTGACATCCAAACAGAATCCAAACTTCAAATTTGTAAAGCAGCCGGTAGACAGAGCTCCAAGGAAAAGTACTCTGCCGAAACCTTTAGAAGTGAGATGTGAAATTGGGACAGAGAAGGTAGGACTTGTTCCTAACACAATTGCTGAGATCACGCCTCCCAAATTCCCTCCTTGGAACCGATGCCCCACTGAAATATGTCCTCTTAAAAAGAAGAAAAACAGAACTGCTGTAGAGCTAAAAAATGAATTTTTAGAACATTTATCAGTACATGCTGATGCAATTTTTATTTATACAGATGGATCAAAATCCCAAGACGGTGTTGGTTGTGCTGTTGTAACTGATAGCACAGTTTTAAAGAGAAAGTTGCCTGATTTTAGCTCTGTTTTTACTGCTGAACTGCTGGCAGTCAGCAACACCCTGAAGTTTGTTTTTAATTCTGTTCCGAGTGGTAGGAACGTTGTTATTTTTACGGATTCCATGAGCGTTCTATCCTCTGTAAATAATTTGTTGCCTCATAATTTTTTAGTGCAAGAAATACAGGAATGGCTGATTCTCATAAACAACAGAAAGAAGATAAAAGTAAACTTTTGCTGGGTGCCGTCCCATGTGGGTGTCACTGGAAATGAAAAGGCCGATGCTGCAGCCAAAGCCGCCACTAGGCTCACCCATATAGCAGACCGAAAAGTCCCACATACGGACTTGAAACAAGTGATCCATTGTTATACAATGAAGAGGTGGCAAGAGCAATGGACAAGGCTGGACGGCAGTTATAAATTAAAAGAAATTCATCCCTTAGTGAACCCTTGGAAGTGCCCTCCTTTGGACAGAAGGTCAAGCATTGTCTTGACAAGACTGAGAATTGGCCATTCCTACATTACACATAAATTTTTAATGGCAAGTGGGGCAGAAAAGCTGGCCCCCCCAATGTCCCACTTGCCAAGTAGTTTTGACAATAAGACACATTTTAGTTCAGTGTCCTGCATTCTCTAATAAGCACAGGGCAAATTTCTTAACAGATTTATCTTTTAAAGAAATTTTAGGGGAGGAAGCTTGTGTGAAGAACATTTTAAAGTTTTTAAAAGACATAAATTTATTTTATGAAATTTAAAATTGTGTGTGAATGCTTGTGAGTGTGTGTTGTTGAAGTGTGTTCGTGAATGTCTATTGTTTTAATTGTTTTACTTGAACTTTATTTTTATTTTATTTTTTAAACTAAAAGATAAATATGCGCTGAATGGCCTACCGGCTCCGGCGCTTGGCCTTCGAGCCAAAAACTCCATAAATCCTCCATCCAACTGTCTAGGAGCCATAGACGGGAAACATATATCGATAAGGCCTCCACAAGACAGCGGGTCGTATTTTTTCAACTATAAGGGTACCCACAGCATCGTCTCACTTGCAGTATGTGATGCTAATCTGGAATTTATCTATGTAGACATTGGTGCAAATGGGAGAGTTTCAGATGGTGGAGTGTGGAACAACAATGATCTCTGCCATCATATTGCAAACAACACTGCAGGCCTACCGACGGACAAACATGTTCCGAGGAGTGACAGAATCTTACCTTATGTATTTGTGGCAGACGATGCTGCTTTCCAACTGCAGAGGCATATAATGAAACCCTTTCCACACCAAAACCAAACATGAGAGGAAAGAATTTTTTCTTATAGACTTTCCAGGGCTAGGCGCACTGTTGAGAATGCATTTGGCATTCTCACTAATAGGTTTAGGGTGTTTTTATCGCCAATTAGTCTATCCCATGGGAAAATTGAAAAAGTTGTCCTTGCATGCACAGCACTGCATAACTACCTCAGATGGGATTTTGGTAGCCAATACACACCTCAGGGAGCTGTGGACTCGGAGGATTTTCGTAGGGGAATAATAATTCCTGGTGACTGGCGCGGAGCACCGCAGTTGTTGGAGTTGCAACGATGTGGTTCGGGATCTACCACTATTGGCAACAATATCTGTACCCAGTACATGAACTACTTCAATGCAGAGGGTGCTGTGCAATGGCAGTATAGAATGGCAAATGTGTAATTGTGTAGGTGCCCCTCCCCATTCCCCCAGATAACCCTCCTTCCCCGCACTCACCACCTCGGCCTCTATGCCCTGTCACACTTTTCCCTCATCCCCTCGTTGTCCACCATCACTTTTGTTATCAACACTCCCTCTATCACATTTACATACGAATTATGTATCAGGAATTATTGTTGATGGGACTATTGTTCATACTGTGATTTTGTACCTTATGATGAAAATTAATTCAGACACCGAATACACATTAAAAGAGTGGGACTATGAAATGCTTGTTTAACGTGAACCATTGCAGTCTCCCTTAACTCAAGACACCTATTTTACATGGTAAAACTGGCTGATTTTGTAATATACCTATACAGGCTGTCTGAAAGTAATTGTTGGATTTCATTACCCTTATGTGAAGCATATGATTGAAAATTAGTTATATACTTAGAGAGAGAGAGAGTGAGAATAGTAAGTACATACATACCTCGGAATCAGAAACATCCTCGGATACTGTTTCTGTAGTCTGATTGCTCGTGGTGCTTGACATATTTGACACAGCTGGCCGCACAGAATCACCATCGTTCAGGAATGACAATATGTCAAAGCACCACAACTTGGGTGTATGAATTTCATCTGACCCAGCTCCAGATTTCTTTGATGTGCACATTAGCCTCAATTCTCGCCGATGTTGGTTTCTGAGGGAATCCAATTTCTTTTTTACATCATAAACACTCCTGCTTATTGTCTGTGCTATATCCCTTATTGCTGCAGCACGTTTGTCTCTATTTCTGTATTCAAAACACCTTACATTCCACAGACATTCATGTGTTTTATATATCAATCAAAGTTATAGTGTCTTGTCATGACCAATATGCACTAGTACTCGGTGTGGACATGGTGTACTAATAACGTGGTCGTCAGTGGATCTGCCTGCACCTTACCTCATGTGTTTGGCAGTGACGGAAGACCTCCATCCACTGTCCTCTATTGGCGCAGGGAGTGGACAGTTTGATGGTTTGCCTGCTGAAACTGCTCGTACAAGGGCAAAGCCTTCGTGCCCGACGGACATTGCTCGACTGTGTGGACATGGCTTGACAGTATAGATTTTTTTTTTTTTTTTTTTTTTTTTTTTTTTTTTTTTTTTTTTTTTTTTTTTTTTTTTTTTTTTTTTTTTTTTTTTTTTTTTTTTTTTTTTTTTTTTTTTTTTTTTTACTGAATTCTCTTCAATATCCTTTCAAAAATTTTGTCTCTACTTCACTTATAAAGTATTAATGAAGAGGTCAAACATAGGAAAGCCACACTATAACATATATATTTAATATTTGATATAAACCAGTTATAATGATATAAGTCTACTTAAGATTGGAGTGAATGTGTGTTGTATAGGCTTTATAAAATATGTAGGCTATAATCAGTTAATTACGCGAAGAGGAGCCGGAGTCGGTAGTGCCAAAAATACGAGTAGAGTCGGAGTCGGAGGGTTTGTGTCGCTCCACAACCCTGCATGGAAGGGTTTACAGATCTCCCTTTGAAAAAAAAAAAATAAAAAGACTGACAAGGAATCCATATCCATACGTTGGATGGTAGCAAAAGGTACCATCAGGTATAGTGTTAACTCCAAAGAGTGTTATATCAAGTATTTACTGTATCTGCTGAATAACATCTGCTGTTGCCCCACAAGTTTCAAATGAAGGTGTTACTGCTGTCAGTACGAGGCAGGGAATTTGAGGTAGAATCTTTGCAGCTGACTTTCCACTCCGTCAGTAATACTTCCTGCTTTATTTTCTCATTGTCACTGATACAAAATCCACTTGAATCATCTGTGTACAATGCAGTTGTGACCTGGTTGTGGAGGAAGGCAGTGGTGACATACCACCATTGGTACTTCTTTTCCTCCTAGCTGTGGGTAATGCACTGTTACCGAAGGAGGGACCCTAGCTGCACTCCTCTCTGATTACCAGCAGTGAGTGACTGTTACCTGTTGCCCCAATGTTCCCTCAAAACACAATGCAGAGATGACATTTTTGGCTGCTGCTATGGAGTATATGCCTCCTAACATATGCTCTTTTGGAATAGTGGGGGGGGGGAAGTACCATTGATTCAATCAATTATATACACTTGACCCTCCATTTAATGGACAAATGCATGCAGAGTGGTCCATTCCTGTCAAATGTAAACAGAACGGAGATAATTGGTAAATAACAGACAAATGACCATTGTTGGTAATTTGGTACAGTATACATTATTGATTTCTTTGACTCTACCTGAAAAGGATGTAGTAATATTGTATTATTGATTAGTTGTAACACACACAACAGGCCTGGTGTTGGTGGCCTGGACTTGTCTTGTATCAGACAACTGTAGGCAGCATCGGATTATTGGTCCATCATTCACCTCTAAAGGACGGAATATTATGTTCACTAAATCGAGGATCTGTTGCATTGGGATCCATTAATATGAGGGTAGTGTGTATATGTGTGTGTCTGGGCATGCACACATGTGTTAGACATTCTGATAGGTTGACATAAATGTGAAGAGGAAATGTAATCATCTTAATGTGAGGTTATTTCAGACTAGTTTCACAGATTATCAGCAGAGCTAGTCAGGAATAATCTCTGATTAACCTCTTTAATAAAGGGCAAATTATTGCATGCAGCAATGGATGCCTAATGTACAATACATCACACTACATGCATTATAAAATCACTGTTGTGTTACTCCTCTTTCACTCTGAGAAATAAAACACAGAAAACATGATCAAACCAGTTCACAGAATTCAGGGTCACTGCTACAGCTACAAATGGGCTCTATCTTAGAATGACAGTGATTGTCATTTGGAGAATAGCTCCATTACTTTTGAATGTAATATAGAACTCATAAAAGGCCTGGCTACAGATTCAAACTCCCCATGATGCCCCCCAACACAGAGGACACACAATACTACAATGCCCCACATTAACAACATACTATATCGTCCCTGTGTGACTTGTGGACCTGCCTGGAGGAGGATGTCAGGCCCACAGGTTTTCTCCAAGAGATCAGGGGTAACGGGTTAATTGATTGTACTGTAAAAACTCTTGCTGGAAGATGAATGGGCATTAGTTTTAATTTGTTTTTGTTCATATCATTATTTTCCTTTTCTGTCTGTCTTCTTTCTCCAAGATTCAGCCTTAGTTTGTGCTACCTCTGCTGTACTGAGTGTGTCCTCTTTTGCAGTTATGGCCAACTCTTTAGAGCATGCTACTGGGTTGGAGAAGCAGGAACTCCTGTCCAAAGTGGCTGGTAATAGGAACCTATGGTAAGTCAGATATGCCTACAGCTACTCCAGTGAGGTGGGCCCCCATTGCAGCCCAGCTAATAATAGTAGGTGTAACCTTCACAACTGATTTTGCCACAACCTGGTCCTCTTGCCTCCGAGTGCCACTGCATCTATTGTAAACCTCCCGACCTTGCCAGTACTCCATCATCCCATATGCAGAGAGCCCACTGGAGGGTCACCTGAGTCTGGATTGATGTGTTCTAGGGCCACATTTGCAAGGTAACCCACACAGCAAGCAAGTTTGGTGGTTGTGACATGGGGTGTAGGTTGCAAAAACCCCTTCCCTCCAGCTTGAAGTTATATCCCCCTGCATCTATTCTACGTCTATTGAACAAGAAAGGATTGGGGGAGTGGAAAGTTATAGTGTATTTACCTAGTTGTATTATACGGGAAGGGGAGCTGTGCTCGTGGTGACCCATTTTTGTATCTTGCAAGATCATGTTTGTTCTTAAATTCTTGTATTGTGTTAGCACACACTATTTCTTTATCCAGTTTGTTCCATATATCTATCACTCTGTGTGGGAAGCTGTACTTTTTCAGGTCTCTTCTGTAGTTATCTTTTTTGAGTTTCATTGCATGTCCTCTTGTTTTTCCTCTGTCCCACTTTAGTAAGTCCTCTCAATCAAGGCATTCCAAAGGGATTTCTCCTTATCTCTCTCTCTCTCTCTCATCCATGAGACCCAAAGATGAGAGAAAGAAAAGGATGTTGGATAGGAAGGGAATGGTTGGGAGTGGCTGTGAATATGTCTTTTGACTCTGCTACCTCCCATGTAAGTGAGATAAAGCCCTTGGTGTGTAGATGTATAGATTTGACTTTGTGCAATGTCCTTCCTTGAACAAGGATCAAGGAGATAGGGGCGAGTGGAAAATGGCTGTGTGTGGATGATACTGTGATACAAGGAAGGAAGGGAGGTGGTGGGGGATGGGGGCATTAAGAAGTAGTTGTGTGTGAATGATATCTTGACACAGCTGGAAGGGAATTCTCCCTAGCTTCCCCTTTTCTGCATGAGGGGAGGTCACTGAACAAGTGACCTGGCCTTGTAGTGTCTTGCTGCCTAGACCACTGACCCAGGGCAGTGGGCTAAGATGAGAGGAAGTGGAATGGATGGGAGTAGGTATACGACTTTTGACTTTGTATTTTTTATTTTATGACCATAGGCTTTATTTGTACTGGTAATACCCACCGTAGTTCATATACTGGTTCATAAATATCAGTTTTTGGGGTCTTGCCATACACTGACATTGTCCATAAGCAGTTCCTCGGTAAATATTTGGATAATAATTTTGACTTCTATTATTTTGATACTGAAGCCGCCCTATGAACCCCGACTGTTCTGCCAGTTTCCGTGGGTACTGTAACTGAACGATCGGTTATCGTAACCAGCGCTTCCCCTGGTCGTGTTCCTCTGCCTTTGGTGGCTATCAGGGTAATGGTTATCATACTGGTCTTGACGGTGTGAACGATTACGTCCTGTTCGATGATCGTTTCTGTTCATCGTCTCGACCTGGCTTCCTTGTCCCTGACCGCTTCTTTGAGTCTCGTGAGTTCGCTGGCGTCCACCTCTATGAGAGTGTCTGCCGGATGAAGATTCCGATATTCTTCTCTTTGCCATCTTCTGAAGAGCGGTCTTTGATTTGGGCTCTTTGCCAGCTTCCTCTCGCATGACTTCTGCAAGGTAGATCTTGTAATTCAAGGTTCTTCGCTGTCTGCGAGAAGGCACAGCAGATTGAAGACACTCTTGTCTTTGTACGTTGTTCGGCAAAGGTTCGTGTGTTTGAGGACTATGGGGTGAGATATCTCTGGTTTCTTCGATCTCAGAACTCCCCACTTGTTCCTCACATTTTCCCGGGAGCTCGGTAGAGTCACCGTCGGATACTTTGAGATCTTCAGTCTTCATTAATGTAGCTGGATCTGGGTGGTGTTCTTCGAGTACTACGTCACCCACCAAGCTAACATCATCCTCACAAGCGATGCACTTGTTTTCAGTAACGTCTTCTTTCTGGATCGTTACTTCTGTGTCATCGCAAACGAGCTTGTGAGTCTCTTTAAGCTCTTCATTGTTTTCCCTGACTGTTTCTTGTTCCTGACTGCTTCCAACAATTAATTTATGCTCCAGGGAGGAAGAGTCTTCGTTGGCTTTCACTTCCTGGAGTACTTCGGAAATCCCTGTTAGTTCTTCTTGGTGGCTGGTCACGGACTGGATTTCCTACTGTTCCAGCGGCGTTTCTTCGACCTCTTTGGTCACTCCTGAAGCCGTTTCCTTGGTGGCTACACAGAAGCACAGTCTTTGCCATACCCCGAGGCATCTCCTTGACATCGCCCGGAGGGTCTTGCCGAAGGCGTGAATGACACGTCTAGTCATTTTCGAGCTCTCTAGGAGATCCTTCGGACACTCTTCTTCTGTCTTCCAAAATGGTCGACGCCGTCATTCTGACATGGTTTTCGAGTCAGTTTGCGACAATTGATCCCAAAAACCGAGTCCATCATGTACAGTTACCATAAGACCCATGGTGGTGATTTGGTATTTATTTTCAAAATTCAAGTATAACACACACACATACACACACACATATATACACACACACACACGCACACTTCAACGAATGGACGGCTTAGAAGACGTTCTGAAGAAAATTGAAGTTTTGTGGATCCCAACGCAAAGAGAAGTGCCTATTGTAATTACATGGTGGGGGGAAATTGCTCGTGGAATAGTAGGAAAGTAGGGAAAGAGGAAAAGGGGAGGGATTACTGAGGGAAATGGAAGGAAATGAGGAAGAAGTAGACTTGGCCCAGGCAGACAGGCGAAAGGTAAACAAAAGGCCCCCCGACCAGCTGAGCGATGATGAAATGTCTAATAAAAATGTAAAGATTAGAAGTATAGATAAGAGCAATACAGTAGAAAGTGATGAGAATATTTTCCAGGGATTTAAAGAGGGTGGGGGGGACACAAACCCCCCCCCACCCCCCGACTGACAAGACTAGAAGAGAAGGTCGATAAGATGATTGAGGACTTGGAGCGTAGGTTCGATCATGTTAACAATATTATACGGAGAGTTGAAAAATTGGAAGAACTAGAGAAGGCGAACAAAAACTTAACTAAGGAAATTGAAGAATTAAAAAAACAGTTAAAAGAAGTAAAAGATGAGAATAAAGTCTTAAAGGAGAATAGTAAGGAGAACAAGGAGGGTTGGAAAAAAATTCAAGAAAATAGCAAAGTTGCATTCACTGACATAATCAGACAGCAAATGAATGAACAAACTGAAAACTCAGTTATTAAAGTGATGAGACAGAAGGAGAATATAGTAAGAGACTTAGCAGACAAAAAGAAATGTATAATTATACTAGGAATGGAAGAGAAACATAACCCAGATAGAACCACAAGAATCAAAGAGGAAAATGAAAAAGTAAAAAATTTACTAGAATTAGTTCAGGAAGATGAACCAGAAATAATGAAACAAATCAAAGAGAAATTCAGGCTCGGGAAATATAGTACAGACAAGACCAGACCAATTAAGATTAAATTCAGGTCACAAACTACGGCTGAGAATATCTTATCCAAAACAGGGAAACTAGCAACAAGTGAACAATATAAAAAGGTATGGATAAAAAGGGAAATGAATAAAGAGGAAAGAGAGGAAGAAAAACAGAAAAGACTTGAAGCAAAGGAAAAAAACGAGATAAGAACGGAGTCAGAAAAAGAGAGATTCTATTGGAGAGTAGTGAATATGAAACTAAAGAAAGTCGACATACAAGAGAAAAACAAAAGGGAAACAGAGAACACAATGGAAGTGGCAGAAAACTAAGAGTGTCTTTTACAAATATAGATGGATTAATAACAGGATTGAATGAGCTGAATGATTATTTGAAAGAAAAAGAACCAGACATAATGGGAATTGTAGAAACAAAATTAAAAGGTCCACTACCACCCAACATATAATTATTGGATTAGAAACAGAGTGAAAAAGGAAGGGGGTGGAGTTATGTTCCTGACTAAGAAGGATATAAACGTGAAGTGTGTCACATATGGAAAGAATACAGTAGAGATGATAATGATGGAAGTAGAAGACAGAGATAAGAAGAACAGAAAGTTTGTGATAAATTATGTGCCCCCAAAAACAGCCTCATGGGAAGAGAGTGAACATAAAAGTATGTTAGAGGACACAAAGATAACATTAAACAAGATAATGGAAGAGGGAGGAAAAATAGTTATGATGGGCGACTTTAATTGCAAAGAAATCTGCTGGGAAGAAATGACAGTAAAGGTAGGAGACGGCTCATGGGGAAACGCTCTACTTGAGATGGTTACTGACCATACAATGACACAATGGATACAGGAGAACACTAGGTATAGAAATGAAGAAGAGCCATCGAGACTAGACCTAGTAATTACATCCGAACCTAGAATAGTGGACAAAATTGAATATAAAACACCAATAAGTAAAAGTGACCACATATTGATTGAACTGGAACTTAATGAAGAAAAATATATGAAAAGAAATGAACAATACAGAAAAGGAAGAATGATGTATGAAAAAACAAACTTTGATAAAATAAGAGAATTCTTTCAAAAGGAAAACTGGGAAGAAATATACAAAGAAGAAACAACAGTAGAAGAGAAATGGAATATTTTGACAAAAATTTACAAAAAAGGAGTGGAAAAGTATGTCCCAAGACAAAATCAAGAAAAAGAATATGTAAAATGCTGGTACAACAAAAGCTGTAGGGAGTTAAAAGACAAAAGAGACAAAGCCTGGACCAGATGGAAAAAAGACAGAAGACCTGAAAAATGGAAAATATATACCTGATATAGAAATGAATATGTACAAATGTGCAGAGAGGAAAAGAGAAAATATGAAAAAGATATCATAGAAAAGTGTAAAGATCAACCAAAACTATTCTACAGATTTGTAAACAATAAACTGAAAAAACAAACAAGACTTGGAGAAATTAAGACAGGAGGGAGTTGAATACACTGAGGAAATGGAAATGGCAGAAATTATGAACAAACATTTTAAATCAGTGTTTACAAGGGAGAACATACAACCTGAAGAGAACAAATGGAAAGAGAAAGTCCCCCCTATGGAAGAAATAGAAGTAACAAAAAATGAAATATTAACACACTTGAGTAATCTTGATGTCAGAAAATCGCATGGACCAGATGAAATAGCAAACTGGATACTGAAAGAATGCAGGAATGAACTGGCAGACAAAATACATAGCATACTAAATAGTTCCTTGAAAGAAGGAAAAGTTCCAGAAGATTGGAAAAAAGCAAATATAGTACCTATATATAAAGGAGGAAATAAAGAAGAACCTACCAACTATAGACCAGTCTCTCTAACAAGTACAGTAGCAAAAATTTGTGAAAGAATTATCAAAAGTAGATGGGTAAAATATTTAGAAAAAAACAAAGTGTTAAATCCAAGGCAATTTGGATTCAGACAAGGACGATCATGCGTCACCAATTTAATATGTTTCTATTCAAGGCTAATAGATATAATACAAAAAAAGAGATGGATGGGCAGACTGTGCATTTTTAGATCTAAAGAAAGCTTTTGACAAAGTACCACATAAGAAGTTGCTTAAGAAATTAGAAACTGAAGGAGGAATACAGGGCAAACTACTAAATTGGATGGAGGACTTTTTGCAAGAAAGAAAAATGAGAGTAGTGATAAGAAACCAGCACTCAAAATGGGATGAAGTAATAAGCGGTGTTCCGCAGGGAACAGTTCTGGCCCCAATAATGTTTGCTATATATATTAATGATATGGATGAAGGAATAGAAAGCTATATGAGCTTCTTTGCAGATGATGCAAAACTACTGAAAAGAGTGAAAACTGAAGAAGATTGTGAATCACTACAGAGAGATCTAAATAAAGTACAAGAATGGAGTAGGAAGTGGGAGATGGAGTTCAATACAAAAAAGTGTAGAATAATGGAATTTGGAAAAAGCAAAAACAGAATAACAGGAGCATATAAATTGGGAGAAGAAGGAATAAAAAAAAGTAGAAAATGAGAAGGACCTGGGAGTCATTGTTATGAATAATATGTCACCTGAGAAACATATAAATAAGATTTTTGGAGAAACTTATAATCTAATAAGAACAAATCAAAGTTGCATTTACATACCTGGATGAAGAAATGGTGAAGAAAATCCTAATCACCCTGATAAGACCAAGATTGGAATATGCAGCAACGATATGGTCACCAAGTACAAAAAAATGTATAAAAAAACTTGAAAGAATACAAAGAGCAATTACAAAATTGGCACCAACACTCTCAAAACTATCATATGAAGAGAGACTAGAAAAACTTGAACTACAGACACTAGAGCAAAGAAGAGAGAGAGGAAATTTGATAGCTATTTACAGAATCATGAAAGGCATAGAAATTACTGACAGAGAGAATCTGATAAAATGGGATGACAGAAATACTAGAGGACACGGAAAAAAAATAAAAAAAAGACAGCTATAGAAGAGATTTGAAAAAGAACAGCTTTCCTCACAGAGTAATAGACAGTTGGAACAAGTTAGATGAGAAAGTGGTGTGTGCAAAAACAATACATGAATTTAAAAATAGTTTAGATAAAATGAGATATGAAGACGGGACCCCACGAGCATAGCTCCCCTTCCCGTAAAATACAACTAGGTAAATACACACAAGCACACGCGCGCTCGCACTCACACACACACGCACACATACACAGGCACACACACACATACACACACACACACAAGCGCACACACAAACACATACATACAAGCGCGCACACACACACACACAAACACACACACACACACACACACACACACACACACACACACACACACACACACACACACACACACACACACACACACACACACACACACACACACACACACACACACACACACACACACATATGACGCAGTGGTAGCGTTCCCAGCCGCCACTACGGTGGTCCGTTTTCGAATCCCGCCCACGGCTGAAATCATTTCAGTAACGCTGCGCTATGGGTCGTTATTCCAACTCCCGTGGGCGAGGAGTTGGGTGTGTGTGTCCGTGTAAGATCACAGCAATGCCCATAGATCGGTCATATATGAGCTCTGAGCTCTCTTCCGGGAGTCCAACACGTGATCCAAGGTCACGGTGAATCACACACACATAAACACACACACACACACACACACACACACACACACACACACACACACACACACACACACACACACACACACACACACACACACACACACACACACACACACACTCACACACACACACAAACACACTCAGAGACACACACACACAACTCGTGCCGCATTTGGTAGAGTTCCCGGCCGCCAGTACGGCGGTCCGGGTTCGAATCCCGCCCACGGCCGAAAATTCTAGTATCGCTGCGCTGCAGGTCGTTACTCCAACTCCCGTGGGCGGCGAGTTGAGTGTGTGTGTGTGTGCGCGTAATGTCACAGCATTACCCAACCCCTTTATAGGATTAAAAACTAGTCTCTACTCATATAGGAATGGTCATCCATATGTGACTATTCATCTTATCTCAAATCTTCCTTCAGACTATCCTTTACCGCCCTTGCGATTCTTCTTTTATTGCGAATTTGTGTTCTCTGGTTTTCGATACCTAATATTTAATTTCAATATTCAAGTATAACACACACGGACGCACACACACACACACACACACACACACACACACACACACACACACACACACACACACACACACACACACACACACACACACACACACACACACACACACACACACACACACACACATATACATATATATGTATATATATATATACATATAGATATACTGTATATATATATACATATATATATACATATATATATATACATATATATATATATATACATATATATATATATACATATAAATATATATATATATATATATATATATATATATATATATATATATGCATATATATGACGGTCCGGGTTCGAATCTCGCCCAGAGCTGAAATAATTTCAGAATCACTGCGCTGTGAGTCGTTACTCCAACTCTCGTGGGGAGGGAGTTAGGTGTATGTGTGTGTGTAAGGTTACAGCTTTACCCATAGATCGGTCATATATGAGCCCTGAGCTATCTTTCGTGAGGGAAATAGCTGTCGATAACGTGTCCAGCACGTGATCCAATGACCATGGTGAATCCAA
>NW_027467716.1:1622040-1627040 GCF_046742065.1 Oratosquilla oratoria
ATTAAACAACATACACATGAAAACATTTTGAAGTTAGAAAACTGTGATACATCAAACTAATTACCACTAGCCTGTTATGGTGCAATAAATCCAAAACTTTCACAACCAATTACTAATTAGTCAAGTAGACAACTATGAAGCTAAACTCGTCACTTGTATGCAGGCAAAGACTGTTGTTGCATTGCTCTTTACGATTCTGCACATAAAAATTTGCACATACTAATAATTCGGATAATACAAACCTCGATCGTCCTGCAACCATTCTATATACTAATGTAAACAATCAATCGTGCAAACATTATATAAGCAAATAACAAGTGCGCCATTTTGACTGAATTTCTATGGGAGTTTCGTATATTGGATTGTATGATGATATACATTCAATTGATTGTAACCTGTAGGTTGTGAATTGTGGTTTCGATAATTTTCTCAAAACCTCCTCAATGGCAAACAAATCATACTTTCATGGAATAATTCGTGATGTATTAGACATGAAATGATGCTGGAAAAATAACGTTTTTGCGAAAAAAACAGTATGTTACGGACTTACGTAGACGCGTGCGCCGACAGCCTGCTGCTTCTGCTGTATATTTGGTACTTTGTAGGATGGGTTGCGTCTTAATTTTAGTGGGCCAGGGTGTCCAATTTAGCATTTTTTGGTGCCAGGGAGTGGGATTCTGGCACAAAGTTTCCTGTGTTTGGCCTCAATACTTTTTCAATCTAAGCATCTTGCGGCTCCAAGGAATTTGGCTCTGTAATGCAAAATTAAACCGTTTTTATTAGGATCTTCAAAATATACTAGATTCTTGATATCCATGACGAATAACCACTTCTTTGACTACTGGATTGAGGCAATAAATAATTGATTTAGTGGGAAAAAATACACTAGGAGTGGCAACCCTGTACTAGACTGGCCTTCGCTAGCGGAACCAGGGATCTGGGGGTGTGGTGTGTTGCGCACTGTCCTGAGGAATAGTAGAGTCCTTGTATAATATATATTATTTATATATATATATATATATATATATATATATATTAATATATTTATCAATATATAAATAATCCTGTCAAATATATATATTTGATATATCAAATATAAATATATATATATATACTATATATATATATATGAAACTTGTTAAGCCCACTGTTCGGAGAAAAGAAATCAGAAATACTAATTAATCTGTATATATTCGACCACTGGTACTGTCTGGTCCCTGCGCGTCCCTTCAGCGAACAGAATGATACAAAGGAATAGATGTTAACAAGGTATTAAATTATGGACAGGGAGAACTGAGAACCCAATTAGGAGGACGCGGGCCACAGGGGGACTCAAGTTACTTGGGGTTCGGTATGTGGGAAGGGAAAACTGTCCTGCCGCGCTTTCATTAATTAATTTGGTTTGGCTGCCCATCCATGGTGGTGATCCAGTCTGGTGACCATTGACCTTTCGATAAAACTAAACATTGGGTAGGTGTTTAATGAGAGGAGAGGATTCAATAAATTTTTTCTTTTCGCAAAAACTACACGGGGCGGGTTTAGGGGTGGTTTATAAATAATTTAATCCTATTTCCCAAAATCCATGCGGTGGTCCTCCTTTACTGGTATGGAGAAGAAGAAGCACAGCGGAATTTTCTTGTGCGTACCTGTAAAGGAAAATTTTCTCCACATACCCAACCCCAAGTATACTTGAGTCCCCTTGCCCCGCGTCTCCTAATTGTTTCTCTCCCTTGGTCCATATGTTATACTTGTTAACTCCTATTCCTTTGTATCATTCTGCTGGAAAGGGGGACCACAGTCAGTTGGTCTGAAATTCGAACTATACAGATAATTAGTATTTCTGATTTCTTTTTCTCCCCGACAGTTGGGCGGGTTAACCAAGTTTTTCATTTTACCAACCTGTGGCTATTACATTACGCCTGGTGCTAAACTATATATATATATATAATTCTCTATATATATATATATATAACTTTTGATATGGTATATATATAGCATATTCTATATATACTTATAAGTTTTTAAAACTAAGTGTGTGTGTATGAGTGTTGATATAATATACTTATAAATATGTGTTGACATTTATATATAATTTGTATATACATATATACACATATATATAATAATTTCATGTACTATATATTTTTAGAATATTGTTGTTTAGACAAATGAGAGAGTGATCTAGGTGGGGAATGGGTAAATGAAAGATGGGTTTTTTTTATTTAGGGAATTTACGGTCCTTTACGTTTCGGTCACTATGAACCTTTCTTCAGAGGACTCGCTATTGATTACATCGTGATCACATATTTTATACTTGCAGTGGGAGGAACTCGCCAAGCTTCGAGTGTCAGGTCTTTTCCAGAGCGTTGATTATTAGGAGACTAGCTGCTTTGGAAAGGCATATAAATCCTTCTCTATCGTTGTTGTTCATTTGGGTATTTACATGAGCAGCTTCCACCGTCTTTCTCATTTTCTTCTGTAGTCCCTTATGTAAGATCTCGACTTTGTCCCAATCAGGTAGGTTGCTGCACTGTTCGAGGTGGCGAACAAGTGAGTTAGATGTCCTATGTGCTCTTAAATCAATTTTATGTTCGCTTAGTCTTTTTTTCAATCCCTCGACCTGATTCACCGATGTATGCTAGGGGACACCCGCTACATGGGATGCGATAGATCACACTGAGGTTGTTGTGATTATCAGTGTGGTCTTTAAACATTTTTCCTATTTTATTAGAGGAAGCCTTAGCAATTTTTATCCCACCTTTCAATAAATACCTATCAATATCCTCGGTGATCTCAGAATTAGGTACAGTTATGAAATGTGGCGTGACATGATCTTTCGTCATTGTATGGATGATTGGTCCGGATGCCTGGACGTTTGGTACGTTGGATCGGGCGTTTGATTTCTCGTGGATTTTCTTCGCTTTGTATTTTGTTTATCTATTAGGCCTCCTGGGTATCTCAAGTTTTTGAATGTGTCTTTAATGTATGTTAATTCGTCTTCAAGGAACTCTTTGCTACATATATGATAGGCTCCCTGAGGAAGAAACCTATCAGGACACCGGTTTTTAACTCTTATACTGTGGGCTGAGAAAAAGTGAATAAAATCATCCCTATTGGTGGGTTTCCTGTTATACCGAAAATGTTAAATGGTTATGGCCTCTGTGTATTAATGTATCTAGAAAGGGCAGTTTGCACTCTTTCTCCGTAGAAGGTTCCTCCTTGATTGCATCGAAGAGATGGTTCTCCTAAAGTCCGCTCCGCTCCAATGGGGGCCCCCGAATCTCTTCTGTTGGGGCCCCTTGAGTCCTTCCAATGGGGGCCCCCGCGTCGCTCCTTTGGGTGCCCTCGAGTCGCTCATATGTGGGCTCCCGAGTCACTGCAATGGGGGCCCCGGGTCGCGCCGCTGGGGGCCCCCGAGTCGCTGGAAAGGGGGCCCCGGGTCGCTCCTCTGGGGGCCCCGCGAGTCGCTCCCAGTGGGGGCCCCCGAGTCGCTTTTTGCGAGGGCCCTCGAGTCGCTCCTATGGGGGCCCTCGAAAGTCCATCTAACGGGGGCCCCCACGTCGCTCCAGTGGGGGCACCTTCGTTGCGTCTGTTGGGCCCCCGTGTCGCTCCCGTAGGGGCCCCCGTGTCGCTGCACTAGGCGCCCCCGGGTCGCTCCTGTGGGGGCCTCCCAGTCGCTTCTGCGAGGGCCCCCGAATCGCTCCTGTGGGGACCCTCGAGTCCATCCAACGGGGGCCCCCGCGTCGCTTCTGTGGGGGCCCCCCAGCGTCGCTTCTGTGGGGGCCCCCGAGAATCTTCAGTGGGGGCCCCCCTGTTTATCCGGTTGGGTCCCCTCGAGTCCATCCAAAGGGGGCCCCCGCGTCGCTCCTGTGGGTGCCCCCGAGTCTCTCACATGTGGGCCCCCGAGTCGCTGCAATGGGGGCCCCGGGACGCTCCTGTGGAGGCCCCCGAGTCCATCCAGTGGGATCCCCCGAGTCGCTTTTGCGAGGGCCCCCGAATCGCTCCTATGGGGCCCCTCGAGTCCATCCAACGGGGGCCCCCGCATCGCTCCTGTGTGTGCTCCAGCGTCGCTTCTGTGGGTGCCCCCAGTCGCTGCAATGGTAGCCCCCGGGTCGCTCCTGTGGGGGCCTCCCAGTCGCTTCTGCGAGGCCCCCGAGTCGCTCCAATGGGGGCCCACGAGTCCAACCAATGGGGGCCCCCGCGTCGCTCCTATGGGGGCCGCCGCGTCGCTCCTGTTGGGGCCCTAGCGTCGTTCCCGTGGGGCCTCCACGTCGCTCCTGTTGGGGCCCCCGCGTTGCTCCTGTGAGGGCCCCCGCGTCGTTCCTGTGGGGGCCCCCGAGTCGCTCATGTAGGGGCCCCCGAGCCCATCCAGTAGGGCCCCCCGATTAATCCAGTGGGGGCCCCCGAGTCCATCCAGTTGGGGCCCCTGAGTAGCTCCTGTGGGGGCCCCCGCATCGCTAATATGGGGGCCCCCGTGTCGCTCATGTAGGGGCCCCCGAGTTGTTCCATTAGGGGCCCCGAGTTGCTCCATTAGGGGCCCCGCTTTGCTCTATTGGAGGGCCCCGCGTCGCTCATGTGGGGGCCCCCGCGTCGCTCCTGTGGGGGCCCCCGAGTCGCTCCTGTGGGGGCCCCCGAGTCCATCCAGTAGGGGCCCCTAATCCATCCAGGGGGGGGGGCCGAGTCCATCCAGTTGGGTCCCGCAGTGGCTCATGTGGGGGTCCCCGCGTCGCTAATGTGTGGGCCTCCGTGTCTCTCATATGGGGGCCCCCGAGCTTCTCCATTAGGGGCCGCTCTTTGCTCAATTGGGGGGCCCCGCGTCGCTCTTGTGGGGTGCCCTGATCCGCTCTTGTTGAGGACCTGATCCGCTCCTGTGTGGGGCCCGAGCCGCTCCTATGGGGCCCTGAGCCTCTCAATTTGGGGGCCCCGCGTAACTCTTGTGGGGGGCCCCGATCCGCTCTTGTTGGGGGCCCCGCTAAGCTCCTGTGTGGGGCCCAGATCCT
>NW_027467716.1:1632040-1642040 GCF_046742065.1 Oratosquilla oratoria
GGACCAGTTTAAAACCTGTTACCAAATAGATTGGACGTCCTGTGAACAACTAGATACTGGTTCTTTGCATCACTAGTTGAGAACTACTGCCATATTATACTAAAGCAGAAGCTATACTTGCCATATGTTCACACACACACACACACACACACACACACACACACACACACACACACACACACACACACACACACACACACACACACACACACACACACACACACACACACACACACACACACACACACACACACACACACACACACACACACACACACACACACACACACACACACACACACACACACACACACACACACACACACACACACACACACACACACACACACACACACACACACACACACACACACACACAAACACACACACA
The DNA here is from genome assembly GCF_046742065.1 of Oratosquilla oratoria. Taxonomy (NCBI): domain Eukaryota; kingdom Metazoa; phylum Arthropoda; class Malacostraca; order Stomatopoda; family Squillidae; genus Oratosquilla; species Oratosquilla oratoria. The sequence continues at coordinate 1,632,432 of NW_027467716.1, forward strand.
CAAACACACACACACACACACGCACACACACACACACACATACACACACGCACACACAGATGGAACAAGTTAGATGAGAAAGTGGTGTGTGTAAAAACAATACATGAATTTAAGGATAGTTTAGATAAAATGAGATATGAAGACGGGACACCACGAGCATAGCTCCCCTTCCCGTAAAATACAACTAGGTATAACTAGGTAAACAAACAAACACACACACACACACACACACACACACACACACACACACACACACACACACACACACACACACACACACACGCACGCACACACACACACGCACACACACACACACACAGAAGTAAAAACATTTAGGCAAGAACACTCCCGCACGCGCATGCCCTTAAATGTATACTTATTCAACACAAACAATCTTTCAGCCGTCGTATGCGGAATTTCCTATTTTGGTCAGACACCTAATGTCCACAACAATGGAACGACTGTATTCTTACGCGCATTTCTTAAGAGCATACATAACTTCTCCACGATGCAATTAGACTATATATCTAAAAGAGAAAAACAAATAGAAAATTGAAATGTCATGTTGCTTCCTCTTTGAAATTCTGAGTTTATTAAATTCTTGTGTCTATGAACAGGAAATAGTAGATGTGGGCAAACTCAATCGATTCAATCTGAAATTGATTAGAAAATAAATAGTCCGATTGTGTAGACAATTTTGGCTTCATTCATATAAACCAGTTAATTTTTTTAACCTTAAAAGCATTTTCCAGTCAAATGAAATCGCCTGTAGAGAGAGTAAAAAAAAAAACATATGAAGATGATTCCCTTGGTCTACGGGTTAGATGACAGTCGTCGTTGCTGCCACTCATTAATTTGTGTAACCGTCTGCCGTCGACAGGAAGTGAGTCGACTGGGGACTTGGAGGTTCTAAAGGCTGTTACTCAGAAGAATTTGAATTACGTTTCGCGGCAAGCGATGCCCTACAGGATACAGCGCAAATTTTTCCTCAGCATGCTTAAGACGTCTCCATTGAAGATTTCTATATGAAGGGGCAAGAGGTCAGTGGTAGAAGGGATGGATGGCCAAACCAACTTGAGACATCTTAGTGCATATCGACAACGCCCGTGTGAATGTAATCAAACGAAGCATCATTAGAAAACAAGGAAAGAAAATATAAAAAAGGAAGCAAAGTATGATTTGTGTCTAAGTGACGTTTAAATTCTAATACAGAGGGCACTGTCATACTATGACCAAATAAGCAGGAACTTCATCTTAACTGTTGACTGTACCGGTGGATCAAATAAAGCCATTTCTATCTATCTGTTGACAAAGAAAAGAAAACATGACCCTTCAACTTCATTGTTTCTTCTCTGATCTATACCGAAATAACACTTTAGGGTCTGATATCAAATGAAAACAATTAGAACATTTATCAAATACTATTTTTTTCTTCAAATTAATGATCAATATTTTCCAGACACTAATAAGTACTCTATGACCCATCTTGTAAACTACTTGATCAAGAATGTCTACACAACTACAACTACTGTTGAATTTACCGTCCTAAGTTTGCGTTTCCAACGATTATTTTTTTTTTTGTAATTTCTTCATTAACAAACTACCATGTCTAACAAATCCGTAAGTAATTTTCTAAATGATGTGATCGTTTTCTAATTCAGTCCTTCATGAACAAGCGAAAAGATGTGGTCTAAAATCGAAACAGATACTTGTGATTGTAATCTAATCAAAGTTGTTTTAGGCTTATTCAAGATTACTGAAGTTGAAGATTATAAGAAATTGTTAGATTACTATAAAAGGATAATTATAATTCTAGTCAACTTGACGAATTTGTCCAAATGAAGGCGAATCTAATATATAAAGTAATAATGACTCAATTCAAAATTATTTGTCCGCTAATTCCAAACAGATAATTAGTTTCCATTATAAACTATCTTCCTGATGTATGTATACATTCTTTCATCTTTTTATATGTATCTGAAAACAAAGACTTTTTTTTTCTTTATTTACAATATAAAGAGAGGTTTGCACAAGTGGTTACCTAAGAAGGTGAGGCACGTACAAGGGACCTTCAAGGCACCAGTCATGCAAGCTTTCCACCAACCCACTGCTTCCCCCGAGACATGTACAGAGAACCAGGATACACAGTGATTTGCGTTTGCTATGTGTACGAAAGTCATTAAGAGTTAACAAGGCAATGCTCTGTCTGCGAGATAGCAAAGTTTTTGTAGTCGTCGTCTGTATCATACTTGGTAAAGGTCATTTTGTGTTTGTAGGAACTAAGGATTAGGACGCTAGACGTAAACAAAGTTGGAGTATGTCTCACTGCACTTGTTCTAATGCTGAGACTATAAAATTAAGAAATTTTCTAAAAACGTAAAGAAAAGTTCCAATTCTAGAATGCGTTGGATACGACATGCACGCTCTAATGTTATGGCATATTCGAGACAAACGTTGTAGTTCAGAATAATAGAGATTTCCGAATTTTGTTGACTCGAAATGGAGGAATTTATCCGGAGTGAGTTTTTGTTGTCCTTTGTCGGCATAAATGTCCTTCAATGCGTTCATGTCTTGGCATCCATTTCATAACGAATTCCAGCAAACCTATCTTGATTTCCCATTTTCTCATACCAAAAGTTGACTTGTTACCATTAATCACCCCATGTTTGGATCTTTGATTCATAAAGAAGAAAGGGCTGTTCAATATGGCCTCCGCATTATTTAGTCAAGAGGTTTCAAACCACGTGACTGAATGAGCTGTATCGTGACAACGCTTTCGAAGCTTCTTGAGTCTTAGAATATCTTCCAATAAACATCTAAACTTAACCACTCTGGTAGGTAGATCGACAATGTTTCCAAGGATTCTAGTTCATACAATAAGTTAAATGCCTGTGCGGTCCAACGAGTCTGTTCAGAGTGTGGTATACGTCGTGGTTTACTACTGAGCCATTCTGCTGAATCAACCTTAGTACAGGTTGACATTAAAAAATCCGGCAACCATAAATCCGGAACCTTCAGAAATCCGCGACAAAGTTCGGGAGCGCATTTTCATATTTCCCGCGTAGGTGCGCCACTGTTCATTACACTGATTCAGAAATTGTATATATGGTTAAAAATCCAGAGGGAAATGCCTGTATAGGTGGTGATAGAGATGAAAGCGGTGACGAAAACGAGGAAGATGTGAGAGAAAAAATCTCTATTGACAGGTTAATTGCGTTGACAACTGAACTGCTGGCTGGACTAGAGCAAAGAAGTTTTATTAGTGAACAAGAAAGCATGACTGTTTACTTGCTCCAAGATAAACTTATTAAAGAAAGACCCAAGTTTATGATGCAACAGACATTACACGAGATATTCAAGAATATAGCTAGGAAGCAGGAAGCAGCAGCAGCAGCAGTGTCCACACTAGATAATCCACTGCCATCAACTTCATGTCAATCAGATGTGCTGTCACCACAATCAGCAGTTCCTCCATCAATTGAAGCTGTTCCTGTTGCCGATGATGTTGTCACTGTCAGTAATGATGAAGATGATCCCGACAGCCCATCTGCTATTTAGCTTCTTTTCTCAAGAAGTACAGGGTACAGTCCAGAGTATTTTATTTAGTTTAATTAAAATTCTTATGAGGATCAGTTTTATTTAGTTCAATTAAAATTTAATTAAAAAAATTACTATTTAGCTTCTTTACTAAAAAGCACAGTACGGAGTATTTTATTTAGTATAATTAAAATTCTTCGGAGGATCAGTTTTAGATGTTTTATTAAAATTTAATTAAAATTCTGTATAACTATCTTTACTGTATCTTATTTAGTTCATAAATAATAAAATTTCATTTGCTTTTCACTTAGTGTTTATTTTTTCCATTAAAGGACTGTACAGGTGGTAATTTTCTTTAAGTATATACGGGGTACACTATGAAAAATTATAAACTTAAAAAATCCGGCATTTTCAAAAATCCGGCAGTCCTCAGGTCCCGAGGTTGCCGGACTTTTGAATGTCAACCTGTATATGCATCTCTCTCTTGTTTCCCATCTACGTGCAATTTCATTCTTTTATATATTCTGTATGTAGTAAATGAAACTGTATAGTGCAATTAACATCACCTGTTAGGATTATAACAACGATCTGAATGAATTCTATGACACGTGGCAACAGCGCTTTTTCCCTCCCATGTCGCCACACGGCCGAGTTGTGTCACAGGTGAGACAGGTGGGACGGGTGATAGGTAATCATTCTTGTAATCCTAAAATGTGATATTCATTGTACTATTATACAACTTCCTTTTTTACTATATACGGAATAATAAAACATAAAATAGTACTTACAGTAGATGGGAATTAAGAGAGAGAGAAAGAGAGAGGCAGGTGCTAAGGTTGATTTGGCAGAATGGCCCGTGACGCTTCCCACACGCTGAACGGACTCCTTGCAGCGCACAGACCACAACCAAAAACCATTCTGTTGATAGCGAGTATGAAAACAAAAGGATCATTAGAGCATATCATGATACAGAATCAAAACCTTTTCGAATGTCAAGATTTAGCAAATCAACAGCTCACATCATCACAAGTCATGTTGACTGTTTCATAAATTTCTATGAAGTACTACAAGAGTATACGCGTTTAAGACCAGTGTTATTTACTAGACAGGGGTGTTTCTAAATTATGTTCGCTAGCATTTCTCTAAGTATTTTTTTTCCATTACGGTTTTCAGCTTTCTTATTTGGAGAAACCACTCTTGTGGTCCTTTAGTTTTTTTCTATTTTGAATCCTAGAGCAATTTTTTATCATATCCATACCATAGATGTATTTCTAGTCGCGTTAAGTTCTTTTATATAATTCCTTGTAAGGTAATATTTAGTTTTTATTGCATTCGAAATTCTCGGGGGTCAGCCATTAGGAAATTCAAGGAACACCAAAGCATCAAAGGAAATAAGAGTATAAGAACAAAAACATAAGAATGAAGAAGACTGCACGACACCATAAGGCCTACACTAGGCAGCTCCGTATCCATCACCACCTGTCATCCCTATCCATAAAGTTGTCAAATCGATCCTTAAAACAACTGATAGTTTCAGCCCTTACTACATGGTTGCTAAGTTTATTGCATTCGTCGACCACCCTATTAGTAAACCAATTCTTGCTTATTTCCTTCTTAAGTCTAAATTTGTCCAGTTTATAACCATTACTGCTAGTCCTGCTCTGTTGTTTTAATATGATGACTTTGCTTGCATCACCCTTGTTAAAGCCTTTGATCCACTTGAACACCTCTTTTAGATCACCCTGAACTCTGCGTCTTTTCAGATAATTTAAGTTAAGGTGCCTAAGCCTCTCTTCGTAAGGCAAATTTCTGAGTCCATGTATCATTTTGGTCATTCTTCTCTGTACTGATTCTAGTGAATTGATGTCCATTCTGTAGGACGGAGATCAAAACTGTACCGCATAGTCAAGGATGGGTCTAACTATCGCTAGATAGAGTTTGATAATTACCTTTGCAGTTCTATTCGTTACCATCCTAGCAAAGAAACCTGATGCTCTGTTAGCTTTATTCCTGGCGCTAATGCACTGTTTCCTGGTTGCTCCGGACTCACTAGAACTCCCAAGTCCCTCTCGCACTCAGTTTTCTCTAAAAGCGTGTTATCTAAGCTGTATCTATTTTCGGGGTTGTGTAGCCCTACGTTTAACACGCTACTCTTAGAGATATTGAAGTTCATTTGCCATTTCACCGACCATGTGAACAATTTGTTAAGATCATCCTGCAGAATCCCTGCGTCGTTTCCTGACCTAATTAGGCGTCCTATTTTAGTGTAGTCCGCAAACTTACTAACATCACTATTTATCCCGTCGTCTAAGTCGTTTATGTACATAATGAACAACAAGGGACCCAAAAACCGAGCCCTGGGGGACCCCACTAGTAACATTGCCCCACCTAGATTTTACTCCATCTATGGTGACCCGCTGTTTTCTGTTACTAACCCAAGCTCTAATACATTCTAACACTTTTCCTCCTATGACATGGGGTTTGATTTTATTTAGTAGTCCCTGGTGTGGCACCTTATCGAACGCCTTGCTAAAGTCAAGATAAGTAATATCGTAATTATCATTGTTATCTGACGCCTTATATACTTTAGTGTAAAAGGATAGAAAATTAGTCACACATGACTTACCCTTGGAGAAACCATGCTGTGAATCATGTATTAGATTATGTCTTTTGATGTGTTCTCTGAGTCTATTTACTATTACTGATTCAAGCATTTTTCCTATAACCAATGTCAAACTGATTGGGCTGTAGTTGCATATAGACGATATATCTCCCTTCTTGAAAACAGGAACAACATTTACTTGCCTCCAAGTAGTAGGCACAAAACCAGTGTCTACTGATTGATTAGATATTTCAGTTAACTGGTCGCAGATTTCAAATTTACATTCCTTTAGCATTCTCAGAAAAAGATTCGTCTGGACCCGGGGATTTTGTAGCATAAAGTCTTTCAATCTGCTTGACTACTTCTACTTTACTAATGCTGATATTAGATAGACTACTTTCTTCATCTCCTCCGAAAATCGGATCGCAGTCAGGTACTTTATCTAACCTCTCATTAGTAAACATCGATAGAAAATAATTTTTAAAGTCCTCACTTATTTTTTCCTCCGATTCTATCATGACATTTTCATCGTTTTTAATTGGTCCTATTCTTTCTTTATTTTTTGTTCTATAGAGATGAAAGAAACCCTTTGGGTAGGATCTTGCTTGACTAGAAACCTTAATTTCATAATTACGTTTCGCTGTACGTGTATTCTTTTTAACCAGCTTTGCCATTTCGTTGCATCTTGATCTAAGGTGTGTTTCCCCGTTTTTTATTTTACGTAAAGTCCTCTTTTCATTCCGATCTCATGCTTCAATCTGTCCGTCATCCATTTGGGAGTATTACTATTTTTCCGTATTGACTTCAGGGGGATAAATGTATTTTGTGCATTAATAGTTAAATCAGTTATATTTCTATACATTTCATCCAAATCGCTGACCTGTCTGTTGAGTCCTCGCCCTCAAATGACCTGACCTAAGATATGCTTATTACCCTCCGTGACCCGGCCTCTAGTCATGACCTGACCCCGGTCACGCACCGAGACTCGACAATGTCCGAAACGTCCGCATGACATTTCATATTGAATTCTAAATAGGTTTTTATATTGTCAAAGCTCCTGAAATCTGAAACTTGGACGTTATTCGCACTTTTTAATTCTTCCCAAATAATACAAAATCTTATTTCTTGATGATCGCTGGAGCCTAGACTATCTCCCACTTTTACGTTACTCATTAGGTGCTCATTATTAGTTAAAACTAAGTCCAGAGTATTTACTCCCCTCGAAGGAAATTATCCTGCACCACATCTAGGAATTTCTTTGTTTATTGATCTCCTATTAAAGTTTTCTAGTCAATGTTTCTGTAATTGAAATCTCCTATGATCACAACGTTTTTGTACTGGGACACTCTGTGAATTTCATGAATCAGGGGATCAGTCTGCTCAATGCTGAGGTTAGGTCTATACAAGACGCCAATAATAACTTTCTTATTCTTGCCTATAATCTCTGCCTCAATAGATTCCGTACAGTCCTCTTCCTTAATCGAATTGTTGATAATATAGTTTATTGTATTTTTAACGAAAAGTGCTACACCTTCCCCACAAGTATCAGAAGAACACGATGAACAATAGACAAAATCTGTCGCAATAATCATCTTACTGCGAGGTAAATGAAAACACGAAATCAGCTCCTTCCGTACCGCAGATCACTTTTCCTTTTTTTTTTTTTTTCTGGCTGTCGCCGAGCTCCCTCTCATTCATTTCCATGGCAACCCTTCGGTAGCCCATGGGGAAAGATCTGGTTGAAAGAGGAGACTGCAACAAGTGCAGTACAATCGCGTACAAAAGCTTGGTAGTCAAGCTCCAGATTCCGCGACGAGCGATGCACCCAGAGAAGGTATGGGTAGTGCGGACACGTCTCCGGGATCGTTTGAAATAAGCCCTAAAATCACACGGCGCCTCCGGGCTTTGGTAGTTTGGATGTAAAGGTGGCGGCACACTAGGCATTTCTCGCTAGCATGCTACTTGCTTTTGCTACTTCGTTTGAGTAGAAACGACTTCGGTTACGATTTTTTTTTCCAAACAAGCCGCAGGCTTCGCCCTCCCTGTCTTCGCCGGGAGCTTGGCTGCGCAAACAGCGGCCTACGGCCGCAGCTTTCCGCGCTCTAATCCCTCGTTTTCCCCTTCGGCCTCGGCCTCGGGGCGGAACCCCAACACGGGATCCCCAGCACGAAGAAGAACGCGAAGAAGAACGCGAGGAAGAAGAAGAACGCGAGGAAGAAGAACGCGAAGAAGAACACGAAGTAGAATGCGACGAAGAACGCGAAGAAGAACGCGAGGAAGAAGAACGCGAAGAAGAACATGAAGTAGAATGCAAAGAAGAACGCGAAGAAGAACGCGAGGAAGAAGAACGCGAAGAGGAACGCGAAGAAGAACGCGAAGAAGAACTCGAAGAATAACGCGAAGAAGAATGCGAAGAAGAACGCGAAGAAGAACGCGAAGAAGAATGCGAAGAAGAACGCGAGGAAGAAGAAGAAGAAGAAGAAGAAGAAGAAGAAGAAGAAGAAGAAGAAGAAGAAGAAGAAGAAGAAGAAGAAGAAGAAGAAGAAGAAGAAGAAGAAGAAGAAGAAGAAGAAGAAGAAGAAGAAGAAGAAGAAGAAGAATACCATCTGACCCCGACTTACCCAAGCGCTTTTTCAAGAATATTATTAGGACAAAGTGTCACCGTAATACCACCTGTCCCCGACTTCCACAGCGTTTTTTAGAAGAATATTTTTATCTAGACTTAGATATCAAATTACTCTTGCGTCATACAGTGAGAAGCTGAAAAGGACGAAGAGAAGTTAAACCTATACAAATGCTAGACGCATTGTTGAAATGTTCTTACGGAAGTTTAGAATATTGTAATCGAAATCATTTCTACTCAAAGAAAATAGCACAAGCAAGTAGCATGCCAGCTTAGTGTACCGCTTAAGATGTTTCTAAGACGTTACTTTTCTCCAAAAAGAAATCGTGGTCATGATACTGATTTTTTACAGTAATAACTAAATTCTGCCAAGGTTAAGCAAAGTTCTTTGATGCCAGAAGGTCTCGTGGGTCACGTTAATTCCTAAAAGTGATAACTGGGTTCTGTAAACGCTCTTTAAAGTTCCTGGTAACTAGAGGGCATCGGGTGGCCATAGAAAACCTAGGGAACGATCAAGATTTTTTTTTTTTTTTTTTCAAAAGGGGTTCCCTGTTCGCTGTCTTCACACTCTTGCTCCGTTTTACAATTGAGGTCATTATTTTCTGGCGGCCGCGGCAGCCAAGCCATTTCCCTCGGGCCGAGCGAGGGATTAAACCTTTTCCGCAGAGAAAAGGTTCATCCTTCCCCGATTAACACTTTCGTTGCGTTTCAAAGGATTACAAAGGGTTACAAAGGCGGAGCATGCCGACAGGAAACCTTTTGGTCCATATCTAGGTCGAACGCGAAAAAAATCATAATAGTAATAAATTGATAAATAAGAACTATAATAATGTAAATAACAAATAAA
>NW_027467716.1:1652040-1654540 GCF_046742065.1 Oratosquilla oratoria
TCCCATAGCCATCCCGAAAGTCTGTGTGTAATATTTTCCCTCGAAGACAAAAGAAGAATTATTTACACACAGACTTATTAATTTAATAAAACTTTTACAAGGGATACCATCAATACTGTTACCTACAATATTTGGAAGAAAGGTTAAAACATCTTTAATTGGGACATGTGTAAAAAGCCCAGTGACATCGAAACTAACTGATTTGTTAAAGCTTTGTTAGAGAGAGAGAAAGAGGGAGAGAGAGAGTGTGTGTGTGTGAGAGAGAGAGAGAGAGATAGAGAGAGAGAGGGGGGTGTGGACACCTCCCCTTCCTTCTCCCCCTCCCACTCCTTCTCGGTGACCCAACGCTGCCACGCCGAAAGGCAATACGCCCCTAAGCGTTGACGCACGCAAAGCAAAGGTTATGGACAGTCCTGACGGTTTCCACGACGACTCGAAATAATTGGGATATTAACCACACACAACCAGTTTCTGGTACATTCACACTACTTTTGTGAGTTTTTATTTTTGCATAAGTATACAAAAAAAAATCTTTTTGTTTGAAATATGAGTATATATACATCAGCCTCTTGCATACCGGATAGCACTTTCCGCCTTATATTGTGTCTGCCGCTATTGAAGGACCTAGTGACACCCCTACGGATCAAAGTTTCCCAGCGTTTTTTTTTTTTTTTATCTCCACTCAAGAAGAATTCTTGTCATCTTTTATTTATCTATATTTCTTTATTATCATTTTACTTATTTGCTTATTCTACTTATTTGTTTATTTTTTGCTTCAACTATCTCTTACCACGTCAGTGGTCATTGCCAACGAAATGCAGATGGAGTCTCCTCCTTCTTGATCCCCTTCTGTTCCGGGTGGCACTTTTTCTTCTACTCTGGCTGCCGTCAGGTGATTTTATTCGCTTCTCCGTGGCGACCCCTTCAAGAGGTCAAGTAGTTATAACATTATCATGCCATTCAAAACGGCCTCGAAAATTTGGGGCAGTTTCATCATCAATATATTCAGTGATGATGACGACAACGATGACGACGACGACGACGACGACGACGACGATGATGATGATGATGATGATGATGATGATTATCATCTTAACCATTACCATTACCACGCAACTCGAAACTCAATTAAAAAAGAAAATGATATGAACTCGATTATCGAATATAATGATAATAAAATAGAAATTAGTCAATTATTCGTTGAATTTTTTAGAATAGATATATTACCATTACCATAACATTCCAACCATTTCCCTGAAAATAGTAAGACTATTTCGTTTCTAAAGTCTAAATTCCTTCAATTTTCGAAAGGAGAATGCAACCATTATCATACTCTTAGTCCACTGATGGAGACAGAAAGTGACTTTCTTTTCATAAATATCGCATAAATAAATGAATCGTTCGCAGTGAGTACAAAGAAGAGGAGATTCCGTGACGATTATATTTGTGTCCATCTAAGACTGTGACAAAGAGCTTCTACCAGTGTGTCACATGCTAAAGTAATGAGAGGTATAGAAGATACTCTGGAGACACACACACACACACACACACACACACACACACACACACACACACACACACACACACACACACACACACACACACACACACACACACACACACACACACACACACACACACACACACACACACACACACACACACACACACACACACACACACACACACTCACACTATCTCACACACACACACACACACACACACACACACACACACACACACACACACACACACACACACACACACACACACACACACACACACACACACACACACACACACACACACACACACACACACGCACACGCACGCACGCCCACACAAGGGACTTGTCCACGTCACCATCAGTTCGAGTACTTTGCGGATTCCCAAACTCGTTTCCTGAAACGAAAAAGAAAATCCCTACTTTAGACTAAAAATCCCTAAACTCGCCTAGCTAACTCTCTGGTTCCCAAGCTTCTGATGCTCGTCGTGCAAGGCACACGCGGACGCTGCACGTCATCGCCGCCAATCCTTTCGTATTGAAACGATTCGGGCGACGTCGTGCAAGGTGCGTCTTCCACCACGTGTTGCACGTCAACCATGCAGACTTGCAAACCCTTTTCGAGTTCCCAAGCTTCTGATGCTTGTCGTGCAAGGCACACGCGGACGCGTGCACGTCATCGCCGCGAATCCTCTCCTAAAGAAGAGATTCGGGCGACGTCGTGCAAGGTGCGTCTCCACATGTTGCACGTCAACCATACAGATTTGCAAACTCACCTGACCTAGCCGCTAATGTATAACATGTATATCATTCTAAGTCTTACCTAGAGCAGCCAGGGAACCACGACGAGGCGTCCTACGCAGCCAGACCTCGGTGGGTCCTTTACTTTTCCTGGAGGTCCCGCGGCGCTCCGGAGAATTTCTGCGACGGCGTTTCTGAGCCACACTGAGAGATCCAGGACGCGCGGGCCAGGGCCTTTCCCACGGCTGACCCGTC
>NW_027467716.1:1659540-1664540 GCF_046742065.1 Oratosquilla oratoria
CCTCCCTGCCACTTTGTACTACTGAAGAGGATTGCAGGTAGCAATCGAAATATATAGTTCCGCTTACGCAACTTTTTCTTTCGTCCGACTGTGGTGTTAGTTGTGATTTACAAATGTGTTACTACATTTCTCACCTGTGATAAATGTATATGTATATGTGCATTTGTTTGTGTATGTGTAAGTGTATGTGTATGTGTATGTGTGTGTGTATGGGTATGGGTATGTGTATATGTAAGTGTGTATATATATGAAGGTGTGGAATGTTATATGAACTTCTTTGCAGATGACGCAAAACAACTAAAAAAGTAAGTACAGAGGAAGACTGAATCACTACAAAAAGATCTTAATAAAGTCTGGGAATGAAGTCAAAAGTAGGAAGTGAATTTCAATATCAAGAAATGTAGTACAATGAAGTTTGGACAAAGTAAATATAGGATATCAGTACAAAGGAAGTTAAATATGTTAGCTTTGAAAGGGACCTAGGAGTAATCATCAGCAAAGACATGTCACCAGACAAGCATATCAACAGAATAGTTGAAGAAACCTTCAATTTACTAAGATCAATGTAAGTGGCCTTTGACTACTTGGATGAGGAAATGGTAAAGAAAATATTAGTTACACTGATAAGATCAAAACTGGAGTACGTTGTCACACTATGGACACTCAATACTAAAAAGAATATCAATAAATTAGAAAGAATTCAAAGAGCAACGATAAAGATGGCACCAACACTCTCTAACTTGACATACGAACAAAGATGATCCAAACTGGAACTACCAGCCCTGGAACAAAGAAGAGAAGGAGAATATCTATTGGTCATTTACAGAATTATGAAAGACATGGAAGTCCTTGATAAAGGAGACTTATTACATACATACATATACCAAGGCTTTTTCCCCATTACAAGGGAGATAGCCAAAAAGGGAAAGGCATAAAATCATTTCCACCCATTCCATCCCTGAATACACTCCACACCCCTCCACACTCCCTCCCATCTGAGCACCTCCTGGATGACGGGTCATCCCTGCACTTTGTCCACTGCCCTGGGTCAGAAGCTGTGTCGTAAGACACAGCACATCCACAGCAAGGCCGCTTCATTAAATCGGGAACCCCCCCTCTCCGTCCTCCCATTGCATAAAAGGAGAGGACGGGGAGAAATCTCTTCGGGTTGCGTCAAATTTTGCTCAAACATACTACCTCATCCCCACCCCACCCCCGCCCATTCCACCTCATGCAATCACAACATCATCCATATACAACCATTCTCCATTCACCCCTGTCTTCTGTCCTCTCCCGTCCTTCCTCAACAGACATTCCCCTCTTCCCCAAAGCCCCCTTCACCCCATCCATCCACCTCATCCTAGGACGTCCCTCATGTTCACTCCCTCCACATCTGCCTTCCATACCTCTTTTACTAGTCTTTCTTCACTCATTCTTTCCATGTGTCCAAACCATCCTAATATTCTTTCATCAACCCTATCTCCCAGCTCCTTTTCCATCCCTGTTCTCCTCCTCACCTCCTCATTTCTCACTCTATCTAGCCTAGTAACCCCCATCATACATCTCAGATACCTCATCTCAAACACATTCAAACTCCTTCTCTCTTCTTCTCTTATGTTCCACGTTTCTGCCCCATACAGTGCTGTTGGCACAATCACTCTTTCATACAGTCTCCTCTTAGCATCCATTCCCAAATGTCTATTCCTCATTACACTCTTTAATCCACTAAGGCATTTACTCCCTTCTCTCAATCTATATTCTACCTCCACCTTCACTCCACCTTTTCCTGCCACATTTGCACCCAAGTATCTAAAACTATCCACTTCCTCCAGTCGCTCTCCCTTAATGCTCACTTCCAGTCTACTGCCACTTTCACCCCTTGTACATCTCATCACCTTACTTTTACCCACATTTATCTTCATCTTTCTTCTATAACATACTCTCCCAAACTCTGCCACCAACTTCCTCAATCCCTCCTCCGATCCTGCCACAAGCGCAGTGTCGTCTGCAAACAACAGCTGGCTCACCTCCCACTTTTCTCCATTTTCTTTAACCATCTCCAATCCCTGACCCACTACCCTTGCATTTACCTCTCGCACCACCCCATCCATGTATAAGTTGAACAGCCAGGGTGACATAACGCATCCCTGACGAAGTCCCACCTTTACCTCGAACCACTCACTCTCCATTTCCAATCCTAACATAAGCTCTACTACTCTCATAGAGACTCTTGACAGCTCCCAAAAGCTTTCCTCCTATCTCGTATATCTGCATAACCTCCCACAGTGCCTTTCTGTCTACCCTATCATAAGCCTTTTACAGATCCATAAAAGCCCAAAAAACATCCTTCCCCTTTCCTATAGCTTTCTCACATATCTGTCTTACCACAAAGATCTGATCTACACAACCTCTACCTGTCCTAAATCCACACTGTTCCTCACCAATTACTCCTTCTGTTCCTCTCCTAATCCTCTCAATCAAGATCCTCCCATAAGCCTTCCCAACTACACTTAATAAGCTAATCCCTCTGAAACTACTACATTCACACTTGTCCCCTTTTCCCTTGTAAAGAGGAACTATACAGGCACTCTTCCAGTCCTCCGTCACTCTACCCTCTCTCCAGCAAACATTAAATAACCTCACCAGCCAGTCCACCATCACTGTACCTCCCTTTTTCAGACATTCTGCATGGCATCCATCCAGACTAGGTGCCTTACCTGCTTTCATCATCTTAACAACTGCCTTCACCTCATCCTTCCTTATTTCTCCTCCATTTTCCTCACTCATGACTCTCATTTTCTTCGCATTTCCCACTGCAGCTATCTTTCCCTCCCTATCCTCCTTCACATTTAGCAACTCCCTAAAATAGTCTGCCCATCCTCCCCTTACTACCTTCTCTTCCATTATCATCTCTCCATCTGCACCTTTTACCTTTTCTTCTCTACTTGATTCACCTCCTCTTTCTCTCTTAATTTCTTTCCAAAACATCTTTTTATTACTTTCAAAGTTTTCTGTCATACTCTTACCCCATTTCACATCTGCTCTCCTCTTTGCATCCTTTACCTTTTGTTTTACTTCTCTTTTCTTTTCTTTGTACCTCTCATATGACTCCCTCGTCCTATTTTGTAACCAATCTGTGAAAGCTTGCTTCTTCTCTTCTACAACCTTCTTTGTTTCCTCATCCCACCATTCACTACCCTTTCTTCTATTTCCCCCTGTCCTTCTTGTTCCACACACCATCCTTGCACACTTTATGACTCCCTCCTTGAACCATCCCCATTCCTCCTCCACACCCAGCTCTACTCTATCCTTTACTCCCTCCCACTCCTCCTTCAGCTTCTTTCCGTACTCCTTCTCCTTTTCCTTTTCAGGAGCGACGGGGCGCCCCCAGCAGGAGCAGGAGTGGCGGGGCGCCCCAGCAGGAGCAGGAGTGGCGGGGCGCCCCCAGCAGGAGCAGGAGCGGCGGGGCGCCCCCAGCAGGAGCAGGAGCGGCAGGGCGCCCCCAGCAGGAGCAGGAGCGGCGGGGCGCCCCCAGCAGGAGCAGGAGTGGCGGGGCGCCCCCAGCAGGAGCAGGAGCGGCGGGGCGCCCCCAGCAGGAGCAGGAGCGGCGGGACGCCCCCAGCAGGAGCAGGAGCGGCGGGGCGCCCCCAGCAGGAGCAAGAGCGGCGGGGCGCCCCCAGCAGGAGCAGGAGCGGCGGGGCGCGCCCAGCAGGAGCAGGAGCGGCGGGGCGCCCCCAGCAGGAGCAGGAACGGCGGGGCGCCCCCAGCAGGAGCAGGAGCGGCGGGGCGCCCCCAGCAGGAGCAGGAGCGGCGGGGCATCCCCAGCAGGAGCAGGAACGGCGGGGCGCCCCCAACAGGAGCAGGAGCGGCGGGGCGCCCCCAGCAGGAGCAGGAGCGGCGGGGCGCCCCCAGCAGGAGCGGCGGGGCACCCTCAGCAGGAGCAGGAGCGGCGGGGCGCCCCCAGCAGGAGCGGCGGGGCGCCCCCAGCAGGAGCAGGAGAGGCGGGGCGCCCCCAGCAGGAGCAGGAGCGGCGGGGCGCCCCCAACAGGAGGAGCGGCGGGGCACCCCCAGCAGGAGGAGCAGCGGGGCGCCACCAGCAGGAGCGGCGGGGCGCCCCCAGGATGAGCGGCGGGGCGACCCCAGGAGGAGCGGCGGGGCGCCCCCAGCAGGAGCGGCGGGGCGCCCCCGGAGGACAGGAGGGGGCCCCCAGAGGAGCCACCCCATGAATTCAAGGGGACCCATGGCCTGTCGTTACAAATTATACATTTCGATAAAATGTAGTCTACGCTTCTTCGACGTTTCGTCTCTTGGCATCGTATTGATAGTCGATATTGTATGGCCAGTCAGCATTTCGAAAGTGTCCCCAATGAGGTCATTTCAGAATCATTTTGAAAGAGAAATGCATCTGAAAGCTCCTGTGGTCAGACTTTGCACCGTTTTTAACGAAATTATTATATCATGAGAAGTAATGCCGCATGAACGCCTCTCCATCTTCATCGGATATCATATCGTCCGAACATTCCAATTTGTCAAACGTATCGTCACTGTATTCGAATTGTTTATCATTCTCTAGAGTTGATTTGAAGGCGATCATCTTCCTTTGGAATTCGTGTATAGACGTTTTCATCTGGTCTTGGTATCAGTGTACAACCCAGGGAACGTTTTACTGTGCTCGTCCCTTAGCCATTTGCCATTTCCATAGGTGCTTCTGTCTACACCTCTGTCTAAGCCTTTTCACCGTTTCGTCTTTTGGTATCGGCCTCGTCGTTATGGCTTCGCCATGGGCGCTTGGACTGCTTCGCGAGAGGGCGCTTTACGCCCTGTCCTTCGCTGGCGTCCAATCAATTGTCTGCGTTGCCGTGACGTCACCACTCTCGGCCAGTCAGTCATCTCCGTTGCCGTGACGTCACTACTCTCGGCCAATCAGTTGTCCCCGTTGCCGTGACGTCACCTTACGAAAGTGTCCCCCAAACACCGTCACCGTTGAGGTTATTTCAGAA